>NC_051176.1:53673008-53953007 GCF_013339695.2 Rhipicephalus sanguineus
CAAGGTTTTCAGCAAGAGGCCCCCACCCCGAAAAAAATTTTTGGCTACAGGCCTGGTAGAGTGGTATTAGTAAATTTGTGAAATAGTGATAGTAAGGCAATGTCATGGTGGACATTCAATGGTTGCAGTGAAAGTTCTCGTTTGATTCGCAATTTACTGCACCGATACTGAAGTTATTTGAAATAAAACAGCTTACCCCTATTTTGGATTCTTTTTAGTGAACCAATACGGAATTACACCAGGAAAACATGCAAATAATCACTAAGAAAATCGAAAATGAACTCGCTAGGTTGAACATGGATTGGCACATTACAGTTCTGAAAACTTAACTTGAATGTGATGTCTGACGTGAAAGGAAACATGAAAAAAAAAAAACGCTTTTCCATTTCCAAAAATCTCTGTGAGGTCATGAACTGCTAAAACTAGGTGCATCTACTTGATCACCCAGAATAAAAAACTCAAGCAAGCAAAACCTGTGTGCTTTCATTTTCAAAAAATTGACCATTTTTTCAATCTTCGAATGTGCAGCCAAAGTTATGACATCACAGATGTGCCACCGACTGCTGCTGGCTAAACAAAGCACCGAGGAAAGTTTGACCTTCGATTATCATTTTTCTATGCTACAAGTTGCCTTTCTTGATATGTATTCGCTTGCTTAATTTATGGCTCTAGGCATGCTTAGAGAACGCCCTATGTGGCCAAATCAAACCCACAGGCAAGAGAAAGACCCATGCTCAAGAGATTGCCCCTGCTTACCCAGCAACACACACAGCTCCTGAATTCTTGATAATCTCGAGCCAGTTCTTCGGTACAGACTCCTGGTACTGTCCCTGGTACATCTGCGGCACAACAGAGCTCCAGAGGCCCTGCCTCTTCTGCGACACTAACTGGAATAGAAACCACAAGTTCCGACGTCAAAAACTAACTACCTGAAAAAATGTGCTCAACACATGTGAACTGCGCCAACATTTGTGGCATGATCACTACAAAGCAATATACTGGGAACTTGATGCAAACCACAATCTGTGTTGTCTGTCCAACTTGGTGTTGTCAGTGCCCATAATAAAGAAGGATGGTTGCAATGCGCATACTGAGATTTCATGGACATATTGCAGTTTCTATAGATAGCACAACTAAAATGATAGTTCATTCAGTTGGCACTGCTCCTTTTGGTGTAGTAAGGTTTCCATGTGCTACAGTGAGATTTGCGTATGCGATAATGACACAGCCTGCAAGGCCAAGAAAAGCCTCTTGAATTTCCACATAAAAGTAAGGCACCTAATACCTAAGACTAATGCCTCACTCACACTGGATGTTTTAATGGCCTTTAATTCAAATGACAATCGGTGTAAGGAATGTCATTCGATCGGTGACGGTGCTACACAGAAAAAAAGTCATGATATCAACCGCAATTAATTCCAAAAGAAGTGGCCAGGAAAGTTGTAGGAGGCGAGTGTAGGCTGGCTGAAAGGTCAAAGTTTATTTGAAAATAAACATAGGGTGTCGCTTCACTGAACAAATATGCATAGAAAACATTCTCTTTCAGAATGCCCCATAAGCCAAGACAATGATTAGCCTGTTACCATAGGCAATATAATGAGCACAAGCAACATGGCTGACATGGAAGAGCTGAATGCCGACGCTCAGTTGCAGTAGGTGAGGCGTTTATTTGCAGTTCGCTTTGTATTGCAAGCAAAGCATTACAATTGTAGGAAAAAGCTTTACCATCAAGAGCAGATGCAAAAGTAAAACGCAGTAACGAAACTGAGCAGCGAATTTAAGCAAACACATTTGCTGTTGCACTGAACTGTTTACGCTGTCACTGCCTAGTAAAGCAATGGCTGCCAGACACCACTGAGATGGAAGGTAATAACATTTTGTGACTGCCTACCATAGAAGCTGTTTTCTCGTTAGCATATCTGCCCTGGAATACAAAAGATTAATAACATATTCGCATGAACGCTTTTCAAATTAAGAATGCCCAATGCTACATTTTACCTCAATCTGGGGCAGAACATACATATAAATCAAGTGCAAAGCTGAAGGAGTGGCGCAAACTCTGTTCATTAGAGAAGCCACTCAGTTTTAAAGGCGTTAAATAAGGTTGTCTAGCAGCTGGTCAATGTCATTAGATGCCAATGTCATTCCATTCGAATGACATTAAGATTTCCAGTATCCCAGGTGTATATTACAATTTTTTTGTATCACTTATGATAAACTGGAAATCTGGAGGTTTTTGCGTTTATGCACTCCTACTTTTTTTTTTCTTGCCTTCTAAGTTTAGCAGGTTAAATCAGTGTCCAAAAGAGGAAGCAGCCCGGAACCTATATTTCTAAAGAGCAAAATGGTCGATATGGCACAGTACATAGTGCCCACAGTGGCCAAATTTCTCTCCAATGCAAAAGAAGAGTATGAAGTAAACATGCTGGGCACAGGGCATTATTACTTCTTCTTGCCATGGCTTAAAGGTTGATTAATAATGACATGACAAGCCTTGAGCATTCCAGAGCCTATCATTCATACACAAATGAATGGACAGACACACTTAGCTTTACAATCATATTCTACAGAAGCTCAAGTATCACACGGGCTAAGTGCAATAACAATACTTATACAGCCCTCCGCAGACAATGTGTGCTTGTCTGCATATAAAATGCAACAAACAAGAACATTATATACTTACATGCACTTTGTCATTTCTTTTGAGTGCTAAACATTCTCCACAAGTTCATGTGTGAATGCCTGTTTTTGATAAAACTGTCTGGTAGAAACTTCAGTATCTTGTGTTCAAGGTAATGCTGCATTGCTTTACACTTCGAAATACCTTTTACAGTTTACCAGCTTAATCTACTGACAATGTATACCCCCTATCCCAACTATGAGGACCAGCTAGCATGTAGTTACAATAAATATCATGGACTAACCCCTTTAATTCGAGCGACAAACTCTTCCACTTGCTCAGGCGTGTGCACCATGGTCTCTTGCAGAGCAGCTGCCATAGCTGCAAAAGAGAAGCAGAGTGAACTGCAATAAAAACAGCAAACGACTAGTACTGTGCAACAAATACTTCAAGCAGGTAACTGTTGCTATTGTAAGACATTGTTCAGGCAGTGCAAACTTCTGTAACTTATGCCTGCAGTGCACACTGCTGCACACACAAAGAACTTGTCATAAGGTACTAGCATGGGGAGAGTGCATTTCATTTAATGGCAGAAGGATCAGTAGCGAAAAAATATCGGAATTCAACATATGTCCTAAAATACAATCATAGAAAAAAAGAGACAGTGCTTTGCAAAAAGCAGAAAGCTGTATGTGTTGAAAGTAGATATCAAAGGTATAAATACTTTGACGGTACTTCAAGAGGTCCTGCAACACTTTTTGAGCATGGTCAGAAAACGCTTCCGATCGGTAGTTGAGGCTCCCGAGAACACGCGAGCATTAAGATTACAGCGCGGCACGCGGCCTAGAATTTACAATGAATTCTGAAAGTCAGCTAGAAATCGCTCCCTCTTCGCTCTACAAATGATGCCCTATACCCAAATTTCTGCACAATATACCCATGTCCACGGCGGTTGGCTGATTTGAGCATCCTGAGCTGCGCAGTTACTGTGGCCGCCGCGAGATGCTGTCACATGCCCCTGCGCACCCGATCACGCTGATAAGTTGCGCGTTCAAAGAAAAACAAGAAAAGAAAGTGCTCAAGGTAATCACGCGCGCTGACGAAAGGACGCATCTTCTTGCCCTCTTGTCATCCTCCTCCCTGCGTAGCTTTCAGTGTGCTCGCTGGTACGAGAGTAGAGAGAAAGCGCTTGAAGCGTGCGACAAATACCTGTAACTCCGCTCGTACTTGAAGGATTCTAAAAATTTTTTAGACATGTAATTCATGAAGCACCATGTGCTAATAGTGAAACTATTTCATTATAACTCAGAAAAGTGTTGCGAGGCCCCTTTCAGCAAAAGGCCTGGTCCTTGCCAAGAATCAAGGCAGTAGCATGCCATTTTCTTTCTTGACCTTTCTGGAATAAGCCCCACATATGATGTAGTTTAGCGATGCAAAAAAATTAAGGCAGCTTCGCACTAGTGGTGCCAAGCCAGGAGGAAGTGCGGAGCTGGGCGGCCCTCTTTAGTTTTCTCTTTCTTCCTTTTTCTCTTCTGTTTCCTTCTGTCTTTTTTCTGTCTCTCTCTCCATCTATTTCTTTCTCTTTCTTGCTCTTTCCATCTTTCTTTCTTTTTTACTCTTTCTCTCTCTATTTCTCGCTTGCTTCCTCTTTCTTTCTATCTTTTTCTCTTTCTTTCTCTCTGATTCTCTCTCCCTTTCTCTCTTATTATTTTTATGCTACGCTTTACTTTCTCCCCTCCTCCTCATCCTCACTTCCATTTCCCAACCCCTTGATATACTATATTATACAAGGCTATGCAATGCTCTCAGCGTGCCTGGATAGCCGAGTGGTTAAGACGCTCACCTTTGGATCGTGTGTACGCAGGTTCAAATCCCGCCTCGGCAAGAAATTTTTTCGCCTAAACTTTTGTTTCCCTTTCTTTCTATTTCTTTCTTTCTCTCTCTCGTTCCATCTTTCTTTCTCTCTCACTCCCTGTATTCGTTCTCCCGCCCATCAGAGTTAGTACATTCGACGCCAAACAAACCGGCGCACATGTTCTGGGGGCGAAGAAGAGGAGGATGAAGAAAGCATGTGACGGTTCATGATGATGATAATTTCAGTTCACCCGTCATGGATGAATGATTGGCTTAAAACAGCCTCGGTGTTAAAAACACACTTGCAGCTTCTCTGCACTTGTACCTGCCCTACGACACCATGCAGTGGCAAAAAGCCTTTGAAACTGCATACCTTGCACGCCAGTAATAACTTTTGCATTCAGGTGCACCTGGCTTCACCTTGACCCAACTTGGGCTGCTTTTTTATTTGTGCCCAAGGTAAACCTTTGGCACAAATAAACTCTGAATTTGGTTAACTAAATAAACTCTGGTTAACTCTGACTGCAGTCCTAAAGGACCGGTTCAGACAATTTTTTACCTTGTCAAGGTAAAAAAATGTCTCAATATCTCAGAAATAAACCATGTTTCTGAGCTGCTTTGTCACACGTCTGACAGCACAAATGCTCAGATAAATGAAAAATACTTTTAGGTAATCAATGAGGCACAAAAACAAGACTGTAGCCCAATTAAGCAATACTCCTTTGTGTGACGCACTTGAATGTACAAGCTGGGAAGATGTGCAAGGCATGCCAGTCTGGCCATTGCAGAGAACAAAAATGGTGTAGGTAAAGTGCTAGCAGATGCTGATGACTGAGCTCACAATTTATGGCCGTTCCATGTCATAACCTCATGCATAACCTTTGTCATAACCTTTGGCAACCAAAAGCATCCCATCCCTCTGTGAACGGAAGACCAAAGGTAGGCTAAACCAGCCCAAACCAATGATTTCATTGTTCCAGAAAAGTGTTGGTAACAACCCAAAAGCAACATCCGGTGCACTTATTAAATATGCAGTAAAATATCGATGCAACGGCCCCACCTGTGCAAGCGCCCCCTCTCATAATCAAGGAATTCCGAGTTTTCGTCCACTACCGAACAAGCTGCCATCTTGAATTTTCGGGCAGTTGCATGCAAGAGGCCTCCTTCCCAACATTCCCTACATTATCTCCACGTCAAAGAGGTGGGGGTGCACTTGATCGGTATTTTACTGTGCGCAGGTACAGCAATCGCGATGCATCCTCAGTGAGAACAAAGAATTCCAGAAGATTGCAAAACAGATTTCGTGCCCATGAGCACTATCGCACCTCTGAGTCAAGTGATAAGACACTGAAAACAGCAAGCAGTTTACAGTCACAGTATGTGCTGTTATACCTGCTTATTTAAATCATTCTTGATGCTTTAATGCACCTAGTTTGTGTTTAATAAAGAATAAACTAGACCAATCATGAATTTGCATGTATAATTGCTCATTTCAAGACCATGTAGTATTCACAAAAAATCACCAATGCCTGTACAGGTATGGGTGAGAGCTCAACAAGGCGGATGTTTACACTGCTCTTTTGAAGCCACCCACTTGGGATAAGAGGTGGACAGTGTGCCTAAGGAGAAATAGCATTACAATGGCACAAATAGCTCCACATGGGTAGTCACCTTTAACTTAGAAACTGCCAGAGAGTGAAACTTGCAGCCTTTTGACAAATGAAATGAAGCGATGTTGGTAGCACAACTTGTAGCTGCTCTTTCCTTTTTGGTTGATTAAATTATGAAGTTTAACATCCCAAAGCGACTCGGGCTATGAGCGACACCGTAGTGGAGGGCTCCGTATAATTTCAACTACCTGGGGTTCTTACACATGCACTAAAACCACACAGTACACTGGCCTCTAGCATTTAGCCTCCATCGAAATGCGTCTGCTACGGCCGGGATCGAGCCCTCGTCTTTCATGTCAGCAGACGAGCACTGTAACCACAGAGCCACCACGGTGGCCATTTCACTTTTTTTTTCTGTTTGCATTGCAAGAAATAAATGGTTGACTTAAACTCTGTACGCTCAAAACTTAACTATAAAGCCAATTTTATTTGGCTTTTTGCTTCAGGTAAGGTCTCCTGGTAGCAGATTCCTGAACTCAGCAGCTATGCTGGGCCTTACTACTAAGGCAACACTGGCTCAAACTGCGTTTGGAGCTGGCGAGTACTGAAGTACATGCAGCTAACAATGAAACCTCACTTGTTACCAATCACTCCACCGTGCACACAGAACATGAGAACAGCATTTAGCACAGCAAAAACACCACATTCCTTAATGTTGCCAATTGAAGCTATGTTCCAACATGCTTTTGCGTGCACATATGCACAGACATAACAAACTATGTGGCCATTAATTGTGGGAAGCCATGTAGGACATCATCAATAAAATACATTTGTAAGAAATCTGACATCTCTCAGGCCTGTTTTATTTAAATGACAAATGTGCAGGGAACATGTCCAGCTAATTTCACTGAGCTCAACTGACCTCAGAAAAATGCCGGAGTTGGGCATGAAGATCTGCATGCACAGAAAATGTGCTTGCACTGACCACTGACTGATAGGTCTCCGATATGCTTCATTTGTCATAATGCCTAAAGAGAGCTGAACTGACCTAAAGAGAGCTGCACTTATGAAGTGTTCAGCATGTGAAGTATACATTTCAAGCTGCGTTCCAAGGCAGCAGGCCTTGTTCTGAGGCATCGTGAACTAGGGTAAACAGTAGCTTGAGAATGTAACAATCTCTGAATGGCACTTTGCAAATATCTGCAGATTGGCTTCCCCCAAAGAATATTTTTCAGCCAAAAACTATTGTTCATAGAATGCTTTTCTCAAGTGCGTTCACTCCTCCACGTTACAGCGAAGGTCCCCGACCAACCCCAAAGGCTCTTCAAAGATTACTGCATGAATATCGCGTTCCACGGTGAGCTCTGTGGTGTACAGTGAGAAAGAGGGAAATGAAGGTAAGGAATGGCAGGGAAGTGTTGGATGAAAAAAAAGTGTTCTAGCATGTGGTAGAGGCTACTTGGCTGGAAAATATATTTGCCTGCGCACGCGCAATAACATTTTTGCATAGTGGCTTTATTTATTCATTAATTTTAATGACAATATTCCTGCAATAACATTCTCAGCCCCACGAAGATGCAAATGTGCGTGCATTCGAAATATCACCGGTCATTTGTACGACAAGGAAATTACGCCAATTGAACGTTTTCTCAGAATCGGAGGACTTCTCAAAGTGCTAGCAATAGTGCTGGGTCCCCAAGCTGCGTTTTAAGTTCGTCCTCTCGCTGGCAGCGCAATACGCCTTGGGGACCCACGCTAGTTTCCGAAATTTAGGTCTTGGGGTGCTATCGCGGAGCGATTCTAGTTTTTATTCCAATGCTTTTCGTGCTTTTCGCGCTTGGCCATTGGTCAGAACGACGGTCCGTCCGCGTTATCAACGCGATCAGCCAGCCGCGAGTGGTGGATGATAAGAAAAGCATGGAATATGGCATATAATCGGAAATAGCGTCGTTCCACGATTGCACCCCAGCAGCAAATCTGCAAGATGGCGCGCGCCCGCACTTGCTATTTGTTTTATTCTTGTATTTAGACGTCGAAAGGCCATTCTTTGCCTACGAGAAAAAGTGAACGGCTGGCTACAACGCACTGCCGCAGGCTAGTGAATGAAGTATTCTGCGCCGACGAATCAATCGCGCCGTTGGGTCAACGCGAACGCAAGTACCCGAGACTGGCTTGGGATCTACGCATGCGCACTTTCTGCTCGCAAATTTCTTGGGACCCCAATTCTAAAACTCTAATGAGAATTTGGTACTGCAACTACAGCCAAAGATATCTTGGCGGTGAGCCAGCAGATCCTGGTACCATGATCTGCAAATGCCAGCCGTGCCTACTTCCCGGTGGGAGCCGCTAAGACGAACACCATCAACAGTTTTCACACACGAAAAAAAGAAACAGTGATGGGCAAATTAAACTGACGTCTTCATTATATATTTCGAGACAAGCATCGCAGATATGTGATGAGAAGTGAACACAGTGTTATGCCTATCCAACGAAAATGCGCATAAAGTGAGATTTAAGCAATATGATACACAAAAAATGATGCGTGCGAGATCTGTAAAAAGAGCTATAAAATAATGATAATACATGCAAGCACATATACGTAATGTGACGCGCTTACCGGCGATCCCTCGTAGGCCGGCGATGCCACGTAGGTACGAATGCTTGCCGGAACAGAACACGATCGTGATCGCCTCGCTCGAGACACTTGCCTTGAATGACGTTCCACAATTACGTTCCACAATTAGTGACAAGCATATAAAAGGCGTAGATGTACACGCAACTCCAGAGCATCGGATGATAGCGTCCTCTGGATAACATGGGTAAGGTTATGTAGATCTCGAGGCCATTGTTTTTCTCGTTGCATGTGCATGCAAGTGTGGAAGAATGATTACCATAATTATTGCGACGTTCTGACCGTGGTTCTGACGTCACATTTGTGATGTCTCTACAACGCTAACATCTACAGCGCCGCCTAGTGATAGGGCAGCACAATGTAACCGTGATTTTTGTGAGAAACCATGGGGGCTATTTTGTAAGCGATCTGTCACAGAACAGAGACAGTCCGTTCTATCGAGCCGCACGCGATTGGTGGAGGCTCGTTTGACGGTCAATACATGAGAATAGCCACAGAACGAAAGGAAATCGCGGAAACCATTCCCCAAATCTCGCTGATGCCGCAAGGGGCGCTGTACGCAGGGGCGCGGGGAGTCGAGCAGACGACGCGCAGGGCGCGCGTCGTCTGCTCGACTTCCCGCGCCACACCGGAGGTCCCGTCTGCCGTGGCTCCCTACTGGTCTCCGCTCTCCGCCGCGGCCTCTCGGTGACGCATGAGGGCAATCGGAGTTAAGGTCCCTCTAATCGGAGTTCCTTGAGCAGACGCCCCTCACACAACTCACGCAAAAGGGCGGGCTGGCGCAGCCGTTTAAAACCGCGATTTGACGTTCGCTTACCTTTGCACGTCGGAGGTCTGCGGTGTTTTCTTTTATTACAAAAGGTGGCATTGTGTACGCATAAGTAATGGTACTTATGGTTCCGGCTTGGGCGCCCACCTTCTCACTCACTTTCTGGTCGGCTTCCAGCCTGGACTAGGAATGAACCCATCTGTTTCTGCTTTCTCACGTAAAGCCGCTGTACATTGACGAATCTTCTTCGCTTTTGGGGGGACACTTTAGGCACTTTCTCGGTGGTCAAGCTGTCTTATCATTTTATTACGCATGTCTATCTCCTTTAATTATTTAATGAAGACGTGTGCTCGCTCCCCGCTCGCGAAAGAGAAACCTATACCGGAAACCAAACGTGAAAAGCCAAACGAAAAAGAAAGGCGGTAAGCAGTGCGAGTCCATCATGTGTTTTCACTGTTCAGGAAAAAGTAAAAGATTTCGAGTACCTTGTACTACACTGAGATCAGTAAGCTGCCCCTATACCTCAAGAAAAGCAAAAATAGCAAAGAAAAGAAATAAGCAGCGCGGAACAAGTGCGGTGGGCGAGCAGTGGACAAAGCGACATTGAACGACACATCTAGTTGAGCGTTTTATGTGCCGCGAATGTGCCCTGCACACGAAACAATGATAAAGAAAACACAGCATTTGCAGTAGTACAGTATGATTTCTTTCTGTGTTGTGTACGATCTGGCTTGCCCGCGTTTCCTTTCTTGAAAACCCGGCTATCGCCACTTTCCTATCAACAATGCTATGTCACGCTGATAGCGCGCACGCCGTTCGTGACCGGGAAGTACCGGGACCGCGGTGATAACGCTAGGAAAGTACGCGACGTAGATGACGATTATATATGCACTCACAGAATAGATCGAGTAAAGACGGCGTCTTTTTATCCCACACGATAATCGTCATTTGTTTTGCCTTCCTTTCCTTGCACTATCGCCGCGCGCCCGGCACTTTCTCGTCACGAACGGCACGTGCGCTATCAGCGTGACATAGCATTCTTGGTAGGAAAGTGGCCAGCGCTGAGTTTTCAAGAAAGGAAACGCAAGCAAGCCAGAGGACGATTAGCGTTGTGGGACAAAAAGACACCCTCTTTACTCGATATATTCTGTGAGTGTGTATGTGGCAGAAATACTCAGATTTTTCTTATGGTGCTGCAAGAAATGCAGGCTGCGCAGTGATAATGCAAGGAAACGCAAGAAAGCCAGATGACGATTATTGTTTTGGGACAAAAAGACGCCCTTTTTACTCGACCCGTTAGAATGCGGAACGTGCACTCTGAAGAAAAAAGCGCGTAAAAAGGGTGTCTTTTTTAGAGATCAACAAAACTTGCAAAAGCTCTTCGTAGATGCAGGCGAACAGAAACTGCCACCCTCATTTGTTCTGCCTTCCCTTTCGCTGTTGGCGCTTTCCAAGTGTACACGAAACAGTTATAATGATCGACTTCCGTCGCAACTGATTAAGGCCTCCTTCGGTGGCTAAGTTCTTCCTCCCGATGCGACGCAGCCACCTCCCTCGCCGTTTGATGTTTTCTTTTCCTCGTGGAACAACACAAAAGCTTGTCTCCTTAAGCAACGTCGTTGGACCAGCCAACAGCATAGCAAGTCGGCATCGCGCTGCTGATGCCCCCTTGCAAAAGGTAAAAAGCCTTGTTTCACTGAGGCAGCGCAAATGTGTGCCTGTGGTTCTATGCTCTCTCATGATGTCGTTTTCCGGCAAAAGGAATTTACGGGGGCCATCGGAGGTTATTAAGTATTAGAAACAGTGAAGAACACAGTGAAAACAGTGAAAACACTCAGAAGAATAACCTTCCAAAGCTCAAACAATAACTATGCTAAGTTTAATGTCATTAGCTACAGCATGGATGAAGGATGCAAGTTTATAGTCTTGGTTATCTGTTGTTTACGTAATATTTTAATTGTGCTGAATGGAGGGGCGTAGCCAGAATTTTTTTTTTTTTTTTTTTTTTTGGGGGGGGGGGTTCAACCATACTTTCTGTATGTTCGTGCGTGCGTTTCTATGAGCGCGTGTATATATACGCAAGAAAAACTGAAAAATTTCCGGGGGGGGGGGGGAGGGGTTGAGCTGGCTACGCCCCTGGCTGAATGCATTTGTTGAAATGTTAAGGCAGCTCATTTGCCAATATAACCTTGCACACCAAAACTGACAGGCATATTTCGCATCACATATTATTGTCACCAACCTAGCATACAATCGGCTATGATCAAAATAAACTTACAAAATCTATGGCATGCGATCGCAACTTAAATACAAGAAGAACGCTAAACAAGTGGCGTCCTACACGAATTCTCGACGACCACTTGACACTCCGGCAATGAGCCCTACACTTTTGCATGGCAACTGAGAAGCCAAGGCAATGCTTGCTTTCATCTAATCTATTTACACATTCATTTTTACTACGTGAAACTTTCCCTGAACCTTTTATTCACTCTCATTTACAGCAGGACAGGGCACTGCCAGCGACTTCCTTAAACTGCTTAAGCACTACAGAGAGAGAGTAAACGTTTGTTAGCTATTCCTATTAGCAACTGAAGTGGGTGGGGCCCTTCGTCCAGTGCTCCAATGGCCATCGGAGCTCCCAAGATTCCCTTCCCTTTGTGGGGCGCTTCCCGCCGAGGGGCACCCGTTTCTGGGAAGGCTCAAGGGGTCCCGACTCCGGAGTTCTGGGACGCGTCGCCAGCGACGGTCACTCATAACAGCGACGAAACCTGATGATGCATCGGGCAAAGGAGACTGCTCATTTGTAACGTCATAAACTGGGACGATATTTTACGTTTATGTTGAGACTCATAATATTATATCTGGTGCATGGGACGTGGCACGTTTACGAAGTTGTTTGCCTGCTTTGTTTGTCGCTAAGAATTAATTGTGCGCACAAAACTTGTATGTTGCTCTAGATGCTATTATTATAGCGACATCTCGACGTCTTCAGCAGCTTTTGCACTGTCATCATTTCAAGAAAGCCAGTTCAGAAAAGTTAGCAAATTTCACCTAGTGGCGGCTGACCGCGATCAGCGTGACATAGCGTTCTTGGCGAGAGCCGGGTTTTCAAGAAAGGAAACGCGAGCAAGACAGATGACGAATATTGTTGTGAGGCAGAAATACTCCCCAAATACTCGATTTTTTTCTCAGAGTGTACATTCCTTATGTATACTACCGTTACCTTTATTTTCACCAAAATCTGCTGTAAAGAAATTTGAGAATAAAAAGTATGTGTACTTTGCAGTCGCTACGTTTAACACTTACGTGGTATATACTCCGCACGGAGCGTAAAATTAAATCGCTAAATAATACGCGATCACCGCACTGTACTGTATAGCAGAAGATAACGACACGATTGCATACCACCTCCGACGTACACCAGCGCTCCCTTTGTTAATAAAACTGAACACTGAACATAATCCTACACATAGGTCGCACGTCAGTGTCATTTTGCATATTAAAAATTGCTATGGGCACAAATGTGTTGTAATAGATTTGTACAGCTTAAAACATACAGCATAAAAACGTTGGAGCGATGCCACAGTATTTCATTAGCTGAAATAATGAAGCAACTGAAAGTCTAGCAACGCTGGGAACTAAGAGCACGAAGATCTGGCCACTTATCAAGAACGAGTAGGCGAATTCGACGAATAACACATCACAAGAAGAAAAAAAATTACGTGCAAGTCCTTTACAAGCTAAAACTTCAGCGACGTTGCTTTTGTACAGTATGCGGAAATTTAATGGCAAACGCTGTTCTATTCACTTTAATAACAGGCAACAATGGTACTGTTCATATCAATAGAGTTATGCACATGAAGGAAGCGCATCGCTAACATCGCCCAGCTGCGCGAATACCCCTACAATCGTTTTCCCCCTCGCGGTAAGGAACGTGATCTCATATATGCCACACTCTTATGAAGCAGTGGGCACAAAAATTGTAGGACCACAGAGTTTCATATAATAATGTCTTTATTCTAGAAAGTCTGTGCCTAGGCCCAAGTACGTGACTGCCACCTTTTCACGTACACCAACTCATAGACATAATTGATCTCGTCAATAAAAATTACATCGTACATAGTATATATCCTGTATATTTGGGCGCATAATATATAAAGTTCTAAAAAATCCACTTGGTCGCATTTACAACATTCGCAGCAGCCTAAAAAGGTGCATCTGGTGTCAAAATTTATGTTGTACCGTTTTCGAAGGCAGTTGCGAAAGCAAATATCGAAGCTAGTATTTGCGAAGGAAAAAGAAAACCAAATATGAAACCGACCAGGAACAAGACTTCTTTCAAACACGGGACGAAGCACGGAAAGTGTTTCACCAAGCGCCGCAACTGATAGGCATTACATGGCCTCAAGGATTGCGCTAATGCGACTGTGCTCCCAGCGCAATCTCGGAGGCCACTGGCGGCAGTTGAGGCTTTATCCGTGGTTCTTAGATTTCAGTGCACCGTCTAAACAACAGATGCGGATAAACCTTGACGAAAGGCTGCTCACGAGTCACCATAATGAGTCCTCTCACTTAACCCTTACAAATGTATGTACAGACGCGCTCAATATGACTTGCAACACGGTAGCGCGTGGCCTCACGAATTCAAAGACTGCGCATGGCTTCCACTCCTCCATTCTTCCACCAGCCCTTATTTCCATAACTAAACGCTGTTCTCGCACTTGTACGAGACCCATGGACGTAGTACCTGATTCCTGCGTATACATAGTAGAGCTATGAGGTAGCCGCTTAGTTAGAGAAGTCTCCGTACACGTTAGAAGAACATTACCCGGTAGCGTACATTTATTTTATGGGAATGAACAATACGCAAATGCATACGGAGGCGCGGCCTTATCGCGAAGAAAAGATACGGCACAAGGAAACACTTTCATGAAACATACGGCACTCATTGCTGCTATGCGTGATAACACCGTCTGTAGTCAAAAGCAAATCTCGCACTTTCCAGACCCCCCACCCATATTAAACACACACACACACACACACACACGCCAGGGGCGTAGCCAGAAATTTCTTTCGGGGGGGGGGGGGTTCAACCATACTTTATGTATGTTCGTGCGTGCGTTTGTATGTGTGCGTGTATATATGCGCAAGCAAAATTGAGAAATTTCGGGGGGTTCGAACCCCCCCAACCCCCCCCCCCCCCCTTGGCTACGCCCCTGACACACACACACACACAACTACCGGCGTACGGAGAAAGAGCAACGGCCGCTGCAAACACGGTCGTGGTGAGCACATACGTCAAAATTATCCAGGAAATTGAAGCTAAGTAACGTTCATCGTGCTGTACTCACCGACGAAAAAAAGTGATGAAAAAGGCAAAGAGTGATAAGTACGTGTATCCAAACAGAGGCAAATGTGCACCAACCACATGCACGCGCTACATATTTCAAGCGGCGAACTACGTCCGACGAGGGGTGGAACTTAGAAATCGGCACACACACGCAGCAAACATTTAAACCTATGAAGAACTTGATGCAACATGTCCTCTTCACGACGACGGTTCTTCGTCAGAGTTGAACAAAATTTGCAAAAGCTCTTGGTCATTTTGTCAGAATCCGTTGCTTTCTTCGTTGCATTGAAACTAGATGCACGCGAGCAGTAATTCCAACCCTCATTTGTTATGCCTTTAGTATTTCACGTTCGCTGTTGATGCTTGATTATCCGCTAGCATACAGAAGGACACCAGCATGGATCGTCGCCTGTCCTAGAGTCCCGTTCAAGCCGCGCCAGCTACTTCAAATAACCCAACGGGCGCTTCTTGTCTCCGCATTGGCTACAAGCAATAAATCACGAGGCGTTGAATCCGCCAATCGCTGATCAGTGTTTTGGCTCTTCCAAGACAATAGCCGTGGGGAGGGGGATAGGGGTGGTGTCGGAGCGAGGATTCGCCGTCCTCCCCCCGAGACGTAAACCGCGCTTTTTCCAGACAAGCATGGCCCCACTGCCCTCACTTCAACCCTTCTCCTGGAGATCCAGGCGAGCGAAAGTGGGGTGATGTGCGGAGCCGTTTTCTTTTCTCCAGCTTGTTTTGCGTCTACTTGTTTGCAGTAGGAAGGGGAATACTAGGGCGAGGGGAGAGTGCTGTAATTTTACGGTCTACTAAGCTACCCTTTCCGTCACGAAGGAGAGAGAGAAGCAGCTGGCCTCTAGCCCTAGCGCTGGCGCCGGCTGCTTCAATGGTGACAGCGGGACCGCAGTTGCAGGATGCCACGCTTGCTATGTTGCATCTTCATTCAGCCTTAAAATTTCCCAGTCCTCAGAATCACATCTCTGTACCAATATTAATGAGAACTAACAGACAGCAATTTTTTATTGCAATAGCAATTATATGGACAGTCTCAGCTGATTTTTGCCGTCACCGTCATTCACCGTATATATATATCTATATATATATATATATATATATATATATATATATATATATATATATATATATATATGCGAGGATGAAGTTCAATGGATCCGCACTTCCGCTTCTCGGAAGACAACTGCGCCAAGGAACTCTACCGGCTCTACTCCCCAAGGCCCAGCAAAGACGGCCATTCCCCCTACTGGCTCCAGGTACCCACTTCGAAACAAATACTCGGATATTTTAAAAAAGAAACCGAATAATTGACTACAGCGCGGGTTGTCGAATAATGCGAATTCTAATTGTTCTAAGGAGTTTCAAATAATTAGAAAGTCTGTCGAGAAACGTGTACGTTATGAGCTACATGTGTCCACTCTAGAAGCGTATTTAGCGGTGTCCATTCCGCCTAGGGGTTTAAGTCTCTGTCTGCAGCCGGCAACATCACAGTTGTCTAAGGGCAACGCGAAGAAGTGGCTTGAGACGCTAAGGAACGCCTCACTTGATCTAGTACGCATCGTATTAAACCACTATCGGTCTTCACTGAAATCCTTAATGAACAGGGAACGTCAACTGCTCGATCAGTTTGTCCTTTCTCCTGAAGAATCTTTGTCCCTAAGTGCATATGAGCAAAGGAAACGCGACGAACTTAACTCACGTAAATGTAAAAAGCTGCTCAGAGACGGCGTAACACTTCAAAGCTCAACGCCTCTATCTTCGGTCCAGGAAACAATACGTGCACCTGTAGCCGATAATATTATTAATATTTCAAGCGCTACTTTATCTAAAGAAGAACTAAGCCTTTTATCCCGTGGCCTAAGCTTCTGTCCTGCAAGCGGTAATTACAATGAATTTCAGTTGTACAAAGATTTAGATAACTTCGCACGAAATATGAGGCTGCACGAATACTTCTTCGATCAGCCGGCTCCGGCCGACGATCCAACAGCTTTGCCTTCGGCTAAACGCTGGACACCTGCGCCACAACGGGACAAACATCTTGACATGTTTATTAAAGCGGTGACGCGAGATATTATTCAGGCTTATAACAAACGACGTTCTTTTAAAGGAAACTTATCGAACCTAGAACTGCAAGCTATAGCGAATCTAAGTGGGCGCACTGATATCACAATCAAACCTGCTGACAAGGGTGGTGCCATTGCGGTTATGGACACGAATAAATATATCGCTGAAGCTAGACGCCAACTGGATGATAGGTCGTTTTACAAACGGCTCGATGCCGATCCGACTGAAGACTATAAAGCAATGCTAGATAGCACAATAAGGGCACTGATAAAGGATAAAAAATTAAATGAAAGGGCAGTTTCTTTGATCCCTCTAAATCCGGTCGCAGGTAGATTCTACTTGTTGCCAAAGATTCATAAACAAAATAACCCTGGTCGCCCAATTGTTTCCGGCATAGGTACAGTAACAGAAAACCTATCACGTTACGTAGATGGCCTGATCAGCCGGATACCATCCACGTTTCCATCATTTTTACGTGATACTGACCACTTCCTGTCAGATATTAACAACCTTACTGTACCCAACAACTCTCTCCTTGTCACTCTCGATGTTGCGTCTCTTTACACAAACATACCTCACTTGGACGGTATAAGGGCCGTGGTTGAGGCTTATGATCACTCCGCTCTTGATAATTCTATTGATAGCTCCACTATAGCTATCCTGCTGGAAATGATACTACGGTACAACAACTTTGAATTTAACGAAGTGCATTACGTTCAGGTAAGCGGTACGTCAATGGGTACAAAAATAGGGCCAAATTATGCGAATATCTTCATGGGAATCCTTGAGAATAATTTCTTGTCGGGTCGTTCGTTGAAGCCTTTTTACTATAAGAGATTCATTGACGACATATTCATAATTTGGTCACATGGAGAGGCGGAACTTTTGTCTTTCATTTCGGACTTTAACAATGTTCACCCCTCCATATCATTTTCGCACACATATTCACCAATCACTATTAACTTTCTCGACGTGACAGTATGTCTGAATAGTACGAAATTAACCACGAAACTGTACCGCAAGCCCACCGACAGACACAGGTACTTACATTTTGAAAGCAGCCACAAAAGGCATTGCAAATCGAGCATACCTTATAGCCAGGCCTTACGCTTTAAGCGAATATGCTCAGAACAGTCTGATTTGATGCTAATTGTAACCGACTACGCACTGCACTTCTTCAACAGAAATATCCGCCGAAGTTAATCGATGACGCAGTAAAGCGCGCCGACGCATTAGACCGAACAGCACTCAGTAGAACGAAGGAAAATGCTAAGAGTCGTTCACAGATTAACTTGGTGTTAACCCATAGTGCATCGGCCCCTAATGTCGCAGTTATTCTTCGAAAACACCACAACATGCTTATGCAGAGCGAACGTCTTACAAGAGCCTTTCCAGAACCACCCCGTGTTGTCTACAGACGAGGCAAAAATTTGCGCGATTTGTTAACTTCCTCTAAAACCAAAGGCAATGACAACACCCACATGGTTGGTTGCCATCCTTGTAAAAAGCCCCGTTGCAAAGTGTGCGCTCACATGACAACGGCTACCCTGGCAACCAGCACAGCGACTAACTTCAAGTTGAAAATCAGGGGCGATTTCAATTGTGACTCAGCGAATGTGGTTTATTTGCTAGAATGCTCCATCTGTCATATACAGTATATAGGTCAAACTGAAACTGCCTTTAGGTACCGTTTTAACAATCATAAAGCTCATGTGCATGCCCTTCCTCACTTACCAGTTTCGAGGCATGTCACCGACGCAGGCCATTCCTTTAGTAATATCAGAGCCACAATACTTGAATCAGGTTTTAAATCACATCATGAACGCGAGGTTAGAGAATCATTCCTAATTCATAAATTCAAAACTTTGTCTGACGGAATGAACGAGAGCTCGGGTGCACTTGCTTGCATTTTGCCTTGTTAATCACTATTTTATGACAACGTATGTTGCTTGCGCGCGGTTCACTATTTGGCTATCATCGCGTACGCAGCGCCTGCGGCCTGTCACTCATTATTTTGAACGTACATGCTTTGCGCGCTTCTTGTATCTAATTTATTTATTTGTATTATTTTCATCCATGTTTGACCGAGATTATCCTGCTGCATTTATGTCCATATAAACTACTGTACGAATTTCGCGGTTCTCTTTTGGTTTGTGCGCAGTTTGCAGTTTTGTTTTGCTGTTTTGTATACTTTGTTCAATGCACACAAGTTTCTATCTATCCAAGATGTGCCATACTATTATTGTACATTGGCACGTGCATTGTGCATAACCACGTATATATCTTGATTTGTAATATCGCCTGTCCAAAAAAGTGAAAATCACTTAGTCTTGCGATATGGAAGCAAGCGCCTTGTATATATGCCCTGCGTGGCATCTCTAACCATTCACTCTGACGAAGGCAGGCCCTCCTGCCGAAACGTTAGTAAAGCTTGTTTCGTACGTTTTGTCTTCCTTTCTCGACTATATATATATATATATATATATATATAAAAGCCACAAAGAAAAATAATTCAGAAAAACTCTCCGACGCGTGGACTCGAACGTGCGACCTCTCGCTAGCCAGCGCGCGGCGTTAGACGGTAGACCACAAACCGCAACGTCTTTCAGCGTGCTAACGGCGAGCTATTTATATACACCATTTGCTTCAGCATGCTTTCTTAGTGACGACATAGATGACGTGACGTTGCTGTTCGCCCTGCAGGGCGTGGTCGCCTTCGTGCGCTCATCTCGAGGAAAGAAGGGGCGGCCTCTGGGGTGGTGCGGGGGTCAGCGGGGGTTACGAAGTTCCCTGCGCTCGCTGCAGCGGCCGCGTTTGCGAGAGGAGCGCGCTGTTCAAACAGAAATAAGTAACAACTGTGACAATTAGCGCTCGTCTTGTGAGTACCTGTTCGTTCGTTTAGTGCGACCTGTTTTATGTTTGAGCACTGCGCTTCAAGTGTCGAGCTGTGACGCATTAGTTCGAGCTCGTCCTGTGTGCGTTCTTTTCGTGCGTCCTTTGGGCTCGAGCGACGCGCTGGCAATTTCGAGCTGCTTTCCGTTCTTCGCGTTACATTCCAATTTATTGCTGTCGCATTCATTGCTTCGCCGTTGCGGCGAAACTGTGACTTTTTTTTTGATGCTATACCACTGAACAAAAGAATTAAAATTTTAACTAGACTACTCAGCCTATAAGTATGTGTTGGCTGTTGTCTTACAGTTCCATCTACTGGTTCAGACTCCCGATGTGCCAATCAGGATTGCTCATATTTGCAGTTTGTAGTAACATTGCTACACCTCATTGTATTTTTTTACATACTCGTTTATTGCCATTGGTATAGTTCATTCGTGACTTATAAAGAGCACCGCACAATGTGTGAAGCTAGAACACAGCAAATCATAATTTTACGCCAGTAGACGAAGCACCCCTGGAAGCCCCAGCGTGCACGCGCCAAGTTTTTTTACCGACTTCCTTCTTTTGTTTAACTTCTTCAGACTCCCAAGGTCAGTGCAGCCGAGCTGGGGATGTTTTGCCTCATCACAGTGCTCCTGATTTCCGAGGACCCATACCTCGAGCTTCTTCCGCAGTATGTGGGGCAGCCTGTTCGGTAAGAGCGCCTTTCGTATCGCGCACATTCCGAAAGCAAATACAAGAAGACGACGTGTTCTCTCAAATGTGCTGCAAGTGCATTTACCAACACTAATTTTATGAGTACTGTTTAGGGAAGCGCATGTAATCAGCTAACTTCCTTCTCCTGAGCTAGGGACATCAATGCAATGGTACACCAGCGGCCCTAAAGCGCATCCTGAAGTTAAGCCGCAGCACATCACTCCAAAAACCTTTACTAATTACACAAAAGTGACAGGCACATCCCCTTCAAACGTAGAAGGTAGCGGAAAACGAAAACTTCTTGCTTATTATTTCACTCCGCACGTAGCCAAACTAGCACGGTGGCCATCATTTCTGATGATACGCGGTTTTTAGTGGCGCAAGGGCCAAGCATGGCCAACGAGCGGCATAAATGATAGTGCGGTGTGATGATGACTAATCATTTACGATGATAGGATGTGTTATGTCTGTAAAGTGGTCTAAAACACGCGCTGCATGGATGCGTGAAACATATATATGTACAGTGGCGTAAATCATGGGAGCGGGGGGTGTAAGAGCTGTCCTGACCCCCCTTGTGAACAGGCTGGGAGGGACACCCCTTCCAAGTGTCCCCCCTTGAGATTTATCTTTCAAATGTCATCCTGGAATTTCTTGACAGTTAACGACGGCGCATTCACTGTAAAAGCAGCTCTGAAATCCGAAGCCCTTCTAATGAGCAGAAACGAAGTGTAAAAGTAAAAGTTGCTTGTCGTATCAAAAAGCACTCTAGAGAACGAGCTCTCTGAAATGCTCAGGGTTCTGACGTGCCGTAAATGTTATTATGCTGGGCTTTAAAATGTAAAGTAAATAAAGAATCCACGATTACCGTTACTCAGGTCGACGATTTGCTGAAAACCATTCACAATGTATAAATCCGATTGCTCGACTATGATTGTGTGATTAAAAATAAAGATTACCGGTGAACATAAAAATTCTTTACAAGAAATTTTTCAGGGGTAAATCGTGGCAGGCTATGGGGAATGCAGCTGAAGTTAAAGAAAACCTGTACCTTTACGCGTTATCACAATCAGCTCCACTAACGTGAAACCTGTGGAGGGGCGAAGCATGCAGTGTGCGCCGGTGTTTCCAACAGCAAAATCACTGCTAATGGGCAATGAGAGACAGAAGAGAGATTAGACACACAGGCCCGCAGTCTGCTTTTAGTTAACGTGCACTCTGCGAATCAGTGCCTATATATAGGAGGTGGCCAGTGAACGGTTGTGCAGAGCGAACAGTCGGTTTTTTCGAGAAACTCGCTAGCAGACGCTGCCTGCGTCGGCGTTGTCTCTCGCGGGCGAGGGCTCGTTATCGTTCCTCGCGAGCTGGTAGTTCAGCGTTCATCGCAGACCGGCACATCGACGGCTGAGAACCACTGGTTTAGATGATATATCCCCGAATAAGACGGATTATATCTCTTTTGTGCTACATAGGACGGCGCGACGAAACACGGCCACACGGCGGGGCGATGCCGTTTAAAAGCGCGCCCGTGCGCCGTTTAAGCCACCTTGCGGGTGTTAATCAAAGCGCTGAAGAAGCAGCTGTGAACGACGTTGGGCCAGTTGGTGTTGCGTAACGGAAGGGAACACAGCGCTAAAACGACGAGGACAGAGAAGGAACGACACACGATGCGCATCGTGTGTCGCTCCTTCTTTGTCCTCGTCGCTTTAGCGCTGTTTTCCATTCCGTTGAAGAACCTCCGAGACGTGCGCACAACCAACGTTAAGGACACAGGGTAGGGTAAAATTAAAAAAAAATGAAATTGGGTTTTTTGCTTGATTGGTATGATAAGGCCACGGAATGGTAACGTGGAAAATGCCGTGAAACATTTTTATTCAGAATTTTTCGATCTGCGGAGAATATGAAGTCTTATACACAATTGACACAAATGTTATCTGTAATGACAATGGCTACCTTTGATTTACGTGGATTTTCTACAAACCGTGATTACGAGTAACTGTGTCTGCACAGAATTCGGAGGAACCGTGGCACTCGTAGAGAACACAATGGATCGTGCTACTTTAGAAACCCTCAGAACTGCCACCTTTGCAAACGTTCTAACTTTAAAAAGGGCCTGCATGGCCCGAGCAAACTTTCTCAAGGCCGTTTGGCTTATTACCGAGGCGCAACACGGCGATATGGCCGAAAAGAAGAAACAAGAAAAGAAGCGCAAATCTGATTGATGTGATGACTATATGGCACGTTGCTATTATTTAAATTGTTCAGCACATCTTCTCTTTGAACAAAACATGAAATAAACTTGTTTTTCCTCTTTAAGTCTCAGTATCTCGAAATCACTTTTTTTTGTTACATTTTCACCATTATCAAAGAACTTGAAAAAGCAGAAGGCTGATTTTTAACCAGAATAAGCGAAACATCGATAAGAAGCTATTGAACTAGAATAGTGTACGTCTGCGGAATAGTTTTGATTTTTTTGCCAATTTTATTTAAAAACTAATGACAAAATCGAACTAATTTGCTAAAAAAATGCAAAAAATGTCAACACTTGAAATACAATTGTAATTCTTGTTCCATTGCAAGAAGAGACACGAACTAATAAAATGAAGCAAACACGAACGCTTTACATATAGTTGTTTTTGAGAACGTGGGTCTTAAAAAAGCCTTAAAATACATGGGAGGTATAGGGCCTACCCTGTGCCCTTAAATGGTGTATATAAATAGCTCGCCGTTAGTATGCTAGATGATGTAAGCGTAGTGGGCGAGCGGCTAAATGCATCGCGCCACGGAGGGAGGGGTCGCATGGGGAACGAGCCCCCCCTCCTCCCGGGTACGTGCCTGATCGATATTCAAATGCCTCTTTCGTGAATAAAACATACAAAAATCAACCAAGATCACCGATGTCTCCCAATCACTTACATCCTGTCCGCATGGCCTAATGGATAAGGCGTCTGATTCCGGATGAGAAGATTGCGGATCAGAAGATTTCTGTCGTGGGCGAGTTTCTTGTTTTTTTTAAATTTAACATATGCAAATTTAGGAGCGACGTGGGAAGATTGTTTGACTTGGTTGGTTTGTGGTTTTAACATATATGCAAAATTATGATCAGCGTGTGGCGATCGTTTTTCATTCTATAAGAGGCGCCATAGAGGAGGGTGCCGGATAATTTCGATCACTTGGGGTTATTTAACGTGCTCTAACATCGCACAGTATAAGGGCCTCTGACATTTCACCGCCGCGGCTGGGACCGAACCCGCGTTGCTCAGGTCAGCAGCCGAGCACCGTATAACCACTGAACTACAGCGGCGGCATGGCGTGTGAAGACGTTGGGCACATCGAAAAAATGAAACCGTATACATGTTGCGGGCGAAGCAAAGAAATAAGGAAAACAGAAACGATGGTTCTTCCGTGACAGCTCTCCAACGTCCAACTTTTAACAGTTGCAAATGAACTTAATGTGTGACGCGGCAGCCAAACCGTTGTTTCAGATTATTTTGGTGTTCCTTCTTTTGACTGCGGGGTTTTCCTTAAAAAAAAAACAAAAAAAAAAACACACGAAAGATTGAAAGAAACGAGAGGCGTCATCATCTAGAGGGTATTGACCCCACATACAAGATTATGAAACGGGACCGGACGAGCAGAGGCAAAGAGCACTGAACTTTTGCCGTGTGTGATCAATTTTGATTACAGAACGTTATGCATAGCTTCCATATTATTGCCCGCCCAGTATGAAGAGGAGTACGATACTAGAGGTGAGAAATGAAGTAATCAAAGCAACCACAAATAATAATACAGTTGAAACTCGATTTAACGAAGTGATGACCACACTCGACCACTTCGTCAAATCGGGAAGTTCGTAAAATCGAGAAGAGGATTTTCAGTCCTTCCAAATCTAAAATTGCAACGTAGCGGCACCCAAAAGCTACCGTGGCATTATTATTATTATTATTTTTTTGCCGCTAACCGACGTCTGCGCGTTTGAAAGGGCAACACCGACAGGGGCGCTTCCCATGTCCAAGTAGACGGTCACGGGAAGCTGCGACAGGCTGCCGATATGCAAAGGCAGGAGAACTAATGCAGCTATTGTGCGAGCTGGCCGAACAAGAAAGTTGCGAAGAGACGGTCAGTGCCAGCTGCTGCATAAGCCATGGAATAACTAAAAGTGACCCACTGAAGTATCCTGTGGGAGCATTTACATGCAGGGACAATAAACGACCGCCGCCCTTAGCGCCATCCCACTGTTCAGTCCGTTGTTCCGCGCATGGGCGTGTTGTGCAGCCTATAGTCAAAATAAAGCTAGGGCAGTGACTAGGGTGCCTAGATATTTTCGGACCGTCTCGAAGAAAAACAGGTCCGTGCCAAAGGAAATCGCCACTTTTTTGCTCATTTAATTCAGGAAAATTTTCGTTGAATTGGGTTTGGTGGCAAAGCTAGATCGTTAATTAGGGTTGAGAGAGAGAGAGAGAGAAAGCTCTTTAATGAAAAACAGAGAATTCTGCCGGCGTACCTAAAGGCGCCTACATGCTACTCTGTATAGGGGAGGGGAGTGAGGACAGAAAGGCCCTAGGAGGAGGAGGGCAGAAAAGGAGGACATCATTGAATCCTATAGGTGCCTGTCATTGTTAGATCGGGAAGATCGTAAAATCGTGCTTCGTTAGCTTAAGCTTTAACTGTAATCATACTGTGAGCGTCGTTTCTCCGCTGTACGCGAGAGAAATGCAAAAGTCAGCATATATCAAGCACTGTTTCAATCACATATAAATTACTGCAGTCTGGTTTGGCTTACTACAACTCAACGTAACATCAACAGAATATTGCTTTTGCAGAATAAAGCTGCCCGTCACATTGCGAACACTGGTTATTTATCACCGACATCGACATATTTTCGCAAGTACAGTATAATTAAAA
Source organism: Rhipicephalus sanguineus (assembly GCF_013339695.2). Lineage (NCBI taxonomy): Eukaryota > Metazoa > Arthropoda > Arachnida > Ixodida > Ixodidae > Rhipicephalus > Rhipicephalus sanguineus. The sequence continues at coordinate 53,698,413 of NC_051176.1, forward strand.
TCCAATATATGTACGAGTTCCGCATCCTGCGATCATTTTACATATGCTCTTCTTCATTTAAACTATTTATCGAGTCCGCTGTACTGCAACGCAAGAGTCACGCTATCAATACTCGTAATGTAGGAGGCTGGCTTATACCGCGCTTTCGCACTGACTATAAACTTCAGTCATTGAAATATAACCTCCCATGTATTCTTAATAAGCATTAACGTTTACATAAACCTGCGCTTAATACATTACATGAAATATTTCTGAGTTACTAATGTATTCGTACATTTCAATTATTTCATAATGTTGTACTATATTTCACTGTATTATTGCTGTGTATGATTAGGTCCCATGCTTTTCTTTTATTATATTGTGTTGATATTATTCTTTCGTGTAGTTTACTGCCAAAATTACAGGTGTACTATTGCTGTTTTTTTTTCTCTTGTACTTGTAGTATTATCATTTCTTTTCTGTAAATAAATTTGAGTACTCTGTTAGTGTCGTTTATTCTAGAAATATGTTTATCCAGGGCTTAAAGTCAGGGGGGGCCCGGGGGGGCCCGGCCCCCTCTCCATTTTTCAAGGAGGGGCCCGGCCCCCCCTCGGCAGTCCGACGGAGGCACTGCGGCACCCATTTGACAAATGTTGGAGTAGAATTTTTTTAGCAGTAGTGCTTTGTGCGGGGAGATTATACTCTGCAATTTTCCGAATAATGATTTAATCGCGAATGTTTCGTTGACGGGATGTCAGCAAAACAGAAGAAAACAGGTATCGTCGTACTGTTGAATGCAATTCACTAATACACTGAACACCATGGGCAACGCCTCTTGAAACCATGGGTCACCACCCTTTTCGACAGAGCGTCTTGGCACAGCATACTGTTTCATGAGGCACCTGAGTGTGAAGCTACCTGCTCGTGAATCATGTAATGGTTCACCTTGGTCTGTTTACTTTGCCACTCAGTTTTCATTCTTTTATTGTGCATGACATGTCTGCTGTAATTGCAGAGACGCATGTATTTTGCTTACTTTATTAGCCAAGTGGTAGTGAAAATGAAATGTAGCATTGACGTGCCTGTGGTTCTGAATCCAGTGAGTCAACTAATGTTACTCACTTTGAGCTCTCATATGTTTAAGCCGTCACATCCCCAGTTATTTTTGAAAAATCGCTCCCAAAATAATTTATTTTAATGCGTGAATGGATTGATACGTTGAATAAATGCCCGGAATACATTCCGAATAATATATGTATTTGTATAGCATTCATAAGCATTTGTTCAGTTCTAGAGACAGTTGGCTTCACTGCACTGTGATCATTGCAAACACCTCTCTTAACGCTTAATCTATAGCATATATATATATACAGTGTAATCTCTGAAGTAACGTAGCTCACACAGGCCAGAACCACCAGTAAAACAAGGTTTATTCCAAAGACCTGCGATCGTCGTCTTCCTCAGTCTACTCAGACCTATGTGCACGTGCCGTGCAGATGCGCTCAGCCGCAGTTCCGCAATTGGCGCGATACAGCACTTCCTTCCCCTAGAGTGTCTGGTGAGAAATTGCACTTCTTTCTAAAACCTGTCCGGAACTCTTCTTTTGCGAGTTGAACGTCTGGGTAGGACAGGGTCTTCCACAGCGCTTGCAGGCTGGTCTGTACCCGCCCCATCGTCTGTTTGTGCGCCGAGTTCTTTTGCGGGTAGTTGTTGTGGCAACGAACCTTCATCGCCGATGTTCGTTTCGCTCTCCCTTGAATGGGTCACGGAGGCTTCTTGCTGCGCTTGCTGAGCTTCCCGAAGTCGCACTTGGTCGACATGTCGTCGCTGTTCTCCTTCTTCCGTATCAACAGTAAGCAGCCGACCCCCGCTGGCCGCCGTCACCGTACCAGGCAGCCATCTCTGTCCACTGCGGTTATACTGCCGTGACCAAACTCGTGTTCCAGGAAGAATCAACCGGGAAGGTGGTGCTGCAGCCTTGACCGTCTCTTTTGTGTCCTCTCGCATCGGGAAATGAGCACTTAGTCTGGTTCTTGGTTGGGCACCTGGCAACATCTCTGCGGGCGATTTGCCGTCCTTTACCGGCGTTACCCTGTACCGAAGCAAGTACGTGCACAACACGTATACCAAGACAAACAAGTGCATACAATGTGCATTATTTCATTCAGTATGCATATGCTGATTGTGCAGACGGCCCTCTAGCACATTGTACGAACGGCGCCATAGGCTGCTCTCGGGCGTCCATACTTACCATTGGGCCCGCCAAGCAAGCTCCCATTGTAACGCGAATTCATTACTCGTCGCCCTGACATCAACGCGACAAGACTTTCGACCACTCAAGAGTCACTGACATACATCTCGCATCTTGCCGCCGCCTGTGACGACTGTCAGCTGCAAGGGCGACCACGTGCTTTGCGGCGAAGCACCAACAAAAAGAAATGCAGGACGCGTTCGGAGGGCCAAATTCAAAAATTATTTTCTTCCTTAAAACAAAAAATGATTTGATTAGACTTTCTTCATTGCTTAATGATGTAGTCTACTATCAAACGCTGCATGACGAGGATTTTTACTTGGACCGCATCAGTGTGAAAAATACTGTCAAACATGCGACAAATCGCACATATTCTCTAATTTCACAATTTTTTTCGGGAAGATTTGAAGTCTATTTTACCCCTAAACATTTTTGTACTAAAATACACTTTCCTGAAAATCATACTGTTATTTATATTGGTTAGGGAGAGTTCCAGATAGGTCAAGGAAAAATCACGAACTTTGAACATTTTTGCAGTTTTTGAAGATATGTAGCTGCTAGTGAAACACGAAATTTTCGGAATTAATGAATAGGACAACTAAACACAACCTGCGATGGCGCAAGCGTGGTTTCGAAGCTCAACACACAAAAATGGATTTTATACACATTTTTCTATAAGGCACGGTTTAACAAATACAAGCGAAATTCGAGGGGGCGCCATGGTTGTCAAAATCTTTTTCGAGCAAAAATGTTTTGCTACAGTACTCTATGTCGCACAGGAAAAAGGCGCAAATTTTATCAGCAAAATCTGCGATGTGCGATCGCCACGTCTGGGACACTTGCGTGGAATGACCCATATATATATATATATATATATATATATATATTGCCGCTGTATGAGGGCACCCCCTCCAATGAAGGGAGACTTTAAGCCCTGTGTTTATCCAAAAAATATTTCCCTGTTACGCTTACACGAGTATTGTTATATGCATTGTTTTTGTAAATTTTTTTTCTACCATGTGTGACATGACTTGTACATTTGGTGCAAATCTTTTTAGATGTCACTTGTTGCCATGTAATTGATTTTCTGGGCGCTAGTCAAGCTGTTTCATTACAGCTTTTAGCCCAGGAGACCATCCGAAATGTAATGTTTTCGTTTTATTCTGCAAAATAAAGAGAATGAATGAATGAATGAATTAGCATTGCGACAACGGTAACAGGGAGGTAAAGGGTCATCTGTTCAGCTTCGCAGATTACTTTGAGTTATTGGCTTCAGAATGTCTTCGACTCGTCGCCGCCCTTTCCGTCCACATGCCCCCATTCGCTGGTGCGTGCACCGCCGCGCGACGCCGGCTTCAGAACAACGCAGCGCGGCATAATGAATGATGAAGTGGACATGAAATAGCGCACTCCTGGCTCGCTCGCTGCCAGCTTCGGAAGAACTTTTTCAAGTTGAAAAAGCAGACGGCTGACATGGAAGAGCGCGTGAGCTCGAGGTGCGCTCTTGTCTCGTTCGCTGAGTTCGCTGTCCTCCAACTACACCCGTGAATAGTTACAGCGCAGCTGCACGTGACTCAGATCCTTGGGTTTCTTCGCGTCCGCAGACATCGACAGAAAACCATTCCACGCATTGAACCTCCGTTGGAATTACGCATGTACGATTAATTGATTTTGCTGAGTTCTTTAAACGCTTGGCAAACTACGAAACAAGAGCAGCATATTTACGACGGAAGCGTTAACTTTAATTGGTTTAGTGTCATTGACATTATTTTCACAGGAATCACCCATTGCATTCAAGGTTACATTACACATCTGTACTCCAATGTCCCAAACGCACGCGGCGAGTGCTTCTCACGCCGAGAAGAATCCCATGCAGTGCCTGTTCATACTGGACGCGCAACGCTAAAAACAAGAAAGAGACACCACGAACGCAAACTCTCGAACGGGTTATTTTGAGCCAAAAATTCACGTACATACTTCATGGTCGCAAACATACCTGATGGTTAAACTGAACAAAATGCGCTATCACATTTACATGCTCAACCGAAACAAATGTCACAGAACTTTAATATGCTTTACGACACGTGCTGCGCAGGAAGGCGAATTCCTTGTCCCGTATAACGTGTTGGAGAACTGGCTAATACACTTGACGCCCAAGTTTGTTATATGGTAGGCCATTTCTCTCAATTTTTGGTCGCTCGGTCGTGCTAAAGATAGGGTGCCGTATGAATTGGCGAGTTGGTAGTGATTTAAGCTGTGGGGGCAGAGAGTGCCTTCCCCTTTGTCGCCTCGTTCACCAGTTAGCCCTGCGCGGCTCCATCGCCGGGAACCGCCGTTAAACGGCAACATGGCGGCCAAGGCTACGACGCCAGGCATTATTGTCCGGCGCAAGTCATGCTTCGCCCCTTCCCGGCGTGGAGGCGTCCGGGTGCGGCACGTAGCACATCGCGCTAGCATACGCCACTGTGCCACGCCTGCCCTCATTGGCCGCCAGAGAAAGCTTCTGGGCCCCGTCCATCTGAGCTCGCTTCTGTCTGGCGCTTGGTCAACTCCAGAGATGCTCGCATGCCTGCAATCAGAGAGTCACGCGCTGCCTTTGCAAGCGACTTCTCGTTCACGAGTTCGGTGGTCCCCATGGTAGCCGACAGCGCCATAGGCAAGCGTACTCGATCGCTCTTGCGGAGTTACCCTGTACGGCCCGCAATCCCATTATTGTCGCACTGTGCTGCATCTCGGGTTAGTTAAACCCGTGTTCATAGGCGTGCGCCCAGGGGGGGGGGGGCAGGGGGGGGCGGCCGCCCCCCCTAATCACCTAAAAGAGGGGCGCGAAATCTGCCCCGTACGTTGACCCTGCTAGTCACCTAAGAGGGGGGGGGGGAGCGCGAAATCTGCCCCATACATTGACTTAGTAGGGTGGGGGGGGGCGCTGCGACGACCTTTGCCCCCCCTAATGGGGAGCCCTGCGCACGCCTATGCCCGTGTTTGTTGACAGCCTGCCTCGAGTGCCTTTTCTGCGCCGTGTCGGACAGTCGACGAACCCGGCCGTAGCGTCTTTGTGCGCTGTGGCGGTGGAGGAACGTCTCGTCCCTTCCGGGTCGCGCTCGCAGGGTAAGCTTAGTGCAAACCTTCTCCACAAAGTATGAATCAGTAATAACACGCTCAAATGGGTGTGCATTTTTATGTTTCAGTGCATTCAATTACAAAGATAAAATGGCCACGGTTCCTGGCCACGCTATCGTATTTCAGTGTGGATTCCGGACACTGTAACATACACCGAAATAAAAAAATGAATCTGGCTGCCCACAGAGGTTTACATTTAAGGGCACAAGGTAAATGCCGAACTATATTCGGCGTTTCTGGCGGCGTTTTCCCGACGTTTCGTTCCTCGGCGTCACTTGGCGTGGACGCTATAGGTGACGATGGCCAAAACGTACACCTCAGGACGGTCCAAACATCACCGGCGTCCGCTTCGGCGCCGGAAGCAGCTCGATGGACGCAGAACCAATCAGCGTGCGGCTGGCAGCGACTACGTCTACGTAACGGCGTCGTCGCTACTGCCAAAATGGCTGCCGCCCGCCTCGGATCTAGTAATAAGTTTGTATTTGACTTAGCCTGTTCCCTAGAAGCTTCGACAGCAAAGCGCTCGTGATATCTTTGAACTCTTTCCGAGAGCCGTACTCAAGTTCATCGGTAAGCTTAGCAGGAATGAGTGTACTGGCCGAATACGTGGCCTCAAAGACGTGCAACAACTTCAAGCTCAGAGGCCATATTACGAGTTTGTGGTTTTTCTTAATGCCAATAGCTGGCGCTACACGTCAAATAAAAAAAATAGACCTTTCGGCAGGCACCATGCCGGTCTCCACACCAAATAAAGTGTCCTCAAGCTGGCGCCAGGTCAAGTGATACGTGCGACGTGCTGCCGAAGTATCTGAGAACGTCGCTGTGTCGTCGTAGGGTGGTGACAAGGCGACTTCGATGCTGTACAGCGGTACTAGGCCTAATCTGCTTGTTCCTGCTCATACATCGCACCGGCACTGCTGGCGCACCGTCTAAGAGGTGCCGCTAGGTGTGCGATATATCTCCCCCCTTCCTCCATCCGCCTTATTTGAGTGATGGAGGTGGTCGTGGAGGGCCAGACAATCACCGAAGAAGAGTATCTAAGCGGGAGCTGGACCACGTTGGAGGCGCAGCGCTGGTGCGCGCGCCAACAGCCCCGAGCTGATACAGACAGGAAGCAGACCGGGAGCGCCACTGCCGACTCCGAGCATCGTGAGAGGGGGAGACCTCGATTCCACGCCAGGCCACCACCGCTCCCTAAACGTAAACCGCTACCGAAGCTTCCGCCGGCGGATTACAAGGTCATCATCCGACCACAAACAGCAGCCAGTCTGCTACACCACGGTGCGACAGAACTTTTTAAAGCAGTCTGCGCTGCGGCGCAGGTGAACCCCACGGAAGTCGTCGCCGAAGACCAGCTCCGGTTACACCCTACGAACAATACGGCGCTGATCAGCACCCCGTCCCTGGATAGGGCAGGCAGGTGCATAAAATTACAAGTTGTCAAAATCGGCCAACAAGAAATCCAAGTTTTTGCTTACGCTCCGGCGCCTGAGAACTCCACCAAAGGGATACTGTATCACGCTTGTTCTGACGAAGATGATGCAGCTATCTTGAATGAACTACGTGCCAGAAATAAGGGCATCGATATCGTCGGAGCTCGGCACCTGGGGAAGTCCAGACATATTGTGACGATATTTGCCGGTGCCGACCGGCCGCCCTACGTAAGATACTGGGGCGCCACGTACGTCGTATACCCTTTCCGGGATCGCATCGAAGCCTGTTACAACTGTCGGAAAGTAGGCCACCGAACGGATGTGTGTCCTCAACAAAGACAGGCAAGATGCAAGAGATGTGGAGATGAGACGCATGCCACGCCGGAGTGGGGCACCAAGCCCACATGCCTAGCTCGGTGCATAGTATGCAAGGGTGGGCACCCCACCGGTGGCAGGAACTGCAAGTTCAAGTACTATTCTCAAGTACAACAACATAACAACAACAGCAAGAACAGCACAGGGACCAAGGGCACGACCGTCGTCATCGGTCAACAACAAGGCGGTGACCAGGAGAACACAACCCGCATCACCTCGGCTACCCAGCCGAACTCGCAGAGCACGGGTTTCAGGGACGCGGTACGAGGCACTCCACTGACGGAGGCGTCGCAAGCCCGTCAAGAAAACGCAACTGTGCTGCAGCAGGCTCCATCAGGCTCCAGAGAGCACTCGTCCAGCAGAGGAAGGGCTGCAGCACATGGTCACTACACCAGCCATGGCCACGGGACCAGCCAAGGCCAAGGGACTACCCGATTGGACCCTGGCGGAGAAGTCAGCGAAATGGTGAGGGGGTTAGTTGCAGAAGTTAAGGAGCTCAAAAAACAATTAGAAGCTGCTAATAATAAGATTCGAGCGCTGGAAAATCCCACGCCCGCTCGGCTAACGCTTGCAGCTAGAGAAACTGCCGCATACGTACACAGGAACGCTGAGTCGAGTATGGAGGTAGATCATGCACGTAATCCTAAAAGAAAATTAATCGACGAGAGTGAACCCGCCGAAGAACCAGCAAGCGATCTCAAACAACGAGTCGAAACAGTAGAACAAACAATATCAAGCCTGGCGAAAAGCATAGACGAAAGATTCAACGTTATGCAGCGTGCAATGCAAGAAACGCTGAAGACGTTCCACGACATGCTCAAAAACGAAATACGCAACATGATACCCACATTAGGCAACAACATAGAGACACCGTCAACCTCGCTACCTCTAGTCATCGCGTCTGCAAATCAAACAGGGGGACCTCAAAACGGACGCGGCATTCCCAACGGTGCGGCCGACGCCAGGTCCACAGTATACCACAAAAATGATGGCAGAACAAGTTAGAATAATTCAGTGGAACTGCAGATCGTTTGCCAAAAAGAGAGCAGCGCTGCAGTTCGCAATGACGGACCTCAACCCTAAGATCGATGTCATCGCGTTACAAGAAACAGAATCGGCTGTCAAAATTACCGGCTATACCAGCTTTAATGAGCTCCCGACAAGCAACAAATCGAACGTAAGAACAGCTATTGCAGTACATCGTAACATTGCTGCAATGCAAATCGACTTGGAAATAGAAAATCTGCACTACACTTTTGTTCAACTCATGCCCACGAACAGAAAGCATAAATGCATCTATATACTTAACGTATATAGCCCGCCAAGATGCAGTACTATCCCCTTCCCAACAATCATGCGAAAAGTGAGGAAAGAAGCAGGAGAAGCCCAGGTTGTCATTCTGGGAGACTTTAATGCAAGTCATACCATGTGGGGCTACCCCCGTGACACCAAGAAGGGCGTCTCGATAGCAAATGGGGCCAACAACCACGGCTTGACCCTGCTCACAGATCCTTCACAGCCGACAAGAATTGGCAACAGCGTGACACGAAACACCACTCCCGTTCTGACCTTTGTCCGACAAGTGGAGGGAGCGACATGGTCCAACACAGGACTCAATTTGAGCAGTGACCACTATGTCCTGGACATCAGAATACCTGCGGCGGGATACAGTAAAAAGAAGAAACATATCAAACATACCAAGTGGGACCTTTTTCGATTCAAACGGAACCATCAGGCTGTCACAAAAATTGAAGACTTAAACGAATGGACAACGCAGCTCCTCCAGGACGCCGAAGAGTTCACGACAGACGCGCTCGCCGAAGAGGATGGCCCCAGACCTGACGCTAAGCTGATCACGCTTTTGGAAAACCAGCAAACTCTCCAAGCGGAATGGCTGAAGCCCAAACATGACCGTCAACTTAAACTAGCCCTGGCTCAAGCTGAAACGGAAGTACAAAAATACTCTCAAGAGTTACGTTCGGCTCAGTGGATGCAGCTGTGCAACAGGCTAAACGGTCAGCTCGGCTCGAAGAACCCCTGGTTCTTGTTTCGTCATTTGCTGGATCCCGACAACAGCAAAGGGGCAACTGCCAAAAAGGTCAGCCAGCTTCTCCGGATGCATCCGGCGTCGGATCAAGAGATCATACAAGAGCTCACTAGCCGCTATTTTAATACGGAAACAGATGATCTTGCGTACGCAGAATACAGTGGCGAATCAAATGAGAATATAGATGCTGATATCACCGAGGCTGAGGTCAGAGCTGCGCTCGCCGATCTAAAAACCACCTCGGCGGCTGGGCCGGACGGCATTACTAATAAAATGCTGCGCAACCTCGACGACCAGTCGATAAAAAACCTAACCGACCTATTCAATCATGTTTGGCGCACCGGTGAACTTCCACAGACGTGGAAAGAAGCCGCCGTAGTCTTCATTCCAAAACCAGGGAAAAAGCTGCAACTTGAGAATCTACGTCCAATCTCGCTTACGTCGTGCCTGGGCAAAGCACTAGAACATGTGGTTCTGACACGCCTCATCGAGCACGTTGATGAACACCAGCTATTTCCGCCCACCCTGTTTGGCTTTCGGCAAGCTATGTCCACGCAAGATATTATGTGGATGCTCAAAAGGGACGTGGTGGACGCAGGCATTCCAGGAGCAGTACGCACAATACTCGGGCTCGACGTGCACAGGGCGTTCGATAACGTCAAACACGAGGCCATACTCAGAAACCTATCGAATATGAACGTTGGGGCACGAGCGCACAAGTACATTATCGCATTCCTTAGGGACCGGACTGCCACCTTCAGCATCGGAGGCATCAACAGCCCCCTGCTCAATCTTGGCGCTAGAGGTACGCCCCAAGGGGCTGTACTATCCCCATTTCTTTTCAACTGTGCAATGAGGAATCTACCCAAAGAACTTGACAAGATCTCGCTCATCCGCCATGCCATCTACGCGGACGATGTGACTATTTGGACAAGGCAAGGCAATGCCGAAGCCATCAGAGGAGCACTGCAAGAAGCGGCCAACACTGTACAAGCCTATGTGGACGGCAATGGACTAAAATGCTCCTCCGCAAAGTCAGAACTGTTTATTGCTGGCAAAACAACACCGGCAGTCAGAAGTGCACTACAGATCTTAGTCAACAGAGACGTAGTACCCCAGGTCCAGACCATCAGGGTATTGGGACTCTTCCTAGAAGAGAAGAACAGTTGCAAAGAAACATTGAAAAGACTGGAAAGCACATCTCGCCAGGTCACAGGCCTGCTGCGACGCATTACTGGCCGCAAGTTCGGACTCAAAGAGAAAGAAGCATGCAAGCTAATACAGGCATACTTTGTTTGTAGGATCGCATACACTTGTCCTTTCCTTCAGCTACGAAAGACGGACATCGCAAAGATAGACTCTCTATTGCGTTCAGTCTACAGAGTGGCCACCGGACTCCCTACATGGGCGAGCAACGAAAGAATGATGCAATTAGGCCTCCAAAACACCGTCAGCGAAATCATTGAAGCGCAACGAGCTGCGCAATGGTGGAGGCTGTCATGCACGCAACAAGGGCACGACATCTTGCAACTGATGAATCTTCCGCCCCTCACAGGGACCACAAAGAGAGTGAAAATAGTAAAAGCGATAAGGAACAAACTGATAATTCAACCGCTGCCAAAGAACATGGGAAAGCACAACAAAGAACGCCGACGCGCGCGCGCTGAGTCCCTATGGAAGACTCTGGCAGACAAACCGGCCGCGTATGTGGACGCCTCCCCTATAAGACACGACAAATACGCGATAGCTGCTGTGGACGGAACGGGAAGAATCCTGAGCACCGAGGAAATCACAGCTACGTCTGTCCTGGAGGCGGAGGAGGCCGCCATCGCCATGGCAACGGCTATCGAAGGGACGCTCTTCATCGTGTCTGACTCCATGTCAGCGATTAGAAGCTTTAGGTCAGGACAAGTGAGCGAAACCGCGGCAAGAAAACTCCAAGAGCCAGCGGTGAGCATTAGGCTTCTCTGGGTCCCCAGCCATGAGGGAAACCCCGGCAACGAAGCTGCCCACCTCGCAGCCCGCGCAAATACAAACCGGGCAGAGGTGCAGCTTCATCCGGCAAACCCTGAAGAGGCATCAACAAGTTATGGAGATCGCCTCCGTCGACAAAGAGAGGAGCGACAAATCTATCCTCCTCCATGTGGAGGCCTAGAAAGACACCAGGCCGTGGCCTTGCGCAGAGTTCAAACGCGCAGTGTGCTCAGCCCCAGGAGACTGGCGGCCATCCTGAGGGATGACAGCGTCTCGTCGTGTACGTATTGCGGCCTAGCTCAGGCGGGACAGGACCACATTCTATGGGGATGCGACCGCCACCCGCCCCCTAAAGAGCTCCTGCAACTGCCCCCCTCACCCGAAGAGTGGGAAAAAACGTTGCGATGTCCAGAGCAGGCCACTCAGTCCAGGCTGGCGGAATGGACGGCGACAGCCGCGGCCCCTTGGGCCCCGACCTAGCATCCCCCCATGTCCTGGCTCCCTTTCCCCCTTCCCTACTACTCAATAAAGTTATTTCCTCCTCCTCCTTTCGGCAGCACTGTGACTCGTTTCTTGCACCAAAAAAACTGCAAATGAGACGTAAAAGCTATAACTAGGAATATATCTTGTTGGTCCATTGACGGAAACTGTACACTGCTTCACGAGGTGTCAGGTTCATTCCCTCTGGTCACACTGTGCGAGGCTGAGCTGACGTTGGCACGCTCCTCATATGGTTTGCCGCCCTCTCTGGCGGCGTTGATGCGACGACGCCGAGGGACACAACGTCAGAAAACGCCGGCAAAAACGCTGTATATGGTTCGGCCTTAAGCCCTATACATCCCATGCATTTTTGACCATGTTGAGGAACCGTTTTCTCAGTAATTGAAAGGGGCATCCACATAATACATGTATCCTTTTCTTCAAAATTTTGGCTCTTTTAACTCTACAAGATTCATTAAAATATATCTAATATTACTATTTTTGAAACCTTTTTACCACTAAGACTTAAATTTTGACTTAATTTGCATGTTTCAAAATTTCCAACACACAAACTGTCAAGTGAATAATTTCAGTTCTGGTTAGGTTGTTGTATGTATTTACGCAGAATACAGAAAAAAAAGATAATCAACTGGTTGTCTTGGAATACATAGGAAATAGTGGCACCTAAGTAATAAAAAAAAGCACGGTTTTGAGATAATCGAGCTTAAAGTAAGAAAACAGCTGAAAGCGAACATCTTTTTCCACAAACACAGTTCAACTATTTGATTTAGTAGCTACGAGCGTGGTAATCACTGCCAAAGTCATCTTTTCACTTTGGAGCCTGTAGCCTTGCTTGCCTTGTTTCTTTTGTGAGCTGTCATGCAGCTTTATCCACAATGCATCATCGATTGTGGTCCACTTCTTTCAGCAAATTAACTATATTTTGGGCAGGCTTCAATCCCAATGATTTCAGAATTTTGGCACGTGCGATACTGCCATCATTAAACGAAAGAACAACATCCAATGTCGCAACCCTTAATACTCTGAAGCCTAAACAAAGACAGCAATGACTTCGCGACGCGATTCCGATTAGCTCAACACTTCCACCGCACAGTTTGTGCGCGCGATTGTGTCTAATTGCATCACAAATAATATTCACCTCCATTAGAGCATACGCGTCATCACCCTGCATGCGATTCGCCTCGAAGAACGCGGAAAAGGCTGATGTGTTCTATGATGAAGAGCTTGCTGGTTCACTGCTCGGCACCTGAGAATGTAGGCGGCATTTATTCGCATTTGAAAGAGAACTGTATTGGTTGCCGTAAAACTTACACTTGCTGAAGACCTTTTTACCTCAGCATCTCAACTATCGACAGGAACGATATACACAAAGTGTAATGAAGCTATAGGAGCTGAAAGTGTTTGAAGAGACGCACTCCGAAGAACACTTGCGAATAAAAAGGCGCGCAGCGTCTTCGGGCTGCCCTAGAAGTTATCCGACCATTCCTTATATACAGCTGACTCCAGAAAAGCATTTCTGCTTTCGTACAGAAAGTACTTCTTTTTTTTTTTTAGAAAAATGCGCGGAGCGCATAAGAGGGGCTTGTCCTGGGATGCGTGTTCACTCACTATTTGCTTTCGAAAAAACTGGTTTACAGCTATAAAAAGACTTTTTTTAGAAAACCACGAATATGTAAAATATGCACAAAGGGATACACTTCCCAAATTGCAAATAAAAAAAACTTTTTGTTTTAAATTTTTCCTTACCCCGTGCTTAAATGTTTCCTTACCCTGTGCTCTTCAGAAAAATTGGGCAAATATACTTTACTAGATGAGACGCGTGCTCAGTGGAAACAGTACGTCCACGCCGATTATGGAAACTTTCACCTCAAGATCTCTTCCTCCGTACAAGAGACATCGACTTACAATCAAGGCTTCCGCATTACTTTCCTCGTTACCTGTAGAGACAATATATATAGACAATATAGAGACGCCTAGGTTTGAACATTAATCCATCTTGTAGTCATTGTGGTGCGTTACAAGCAGTGGAACACATTTTCAAAGCATGCCTGGAATACAGAGAATAAATAACTTGTATCCACAATAGAATGCGCTCAACTTCCAAGGTACCACTAGATCTCGGGGAAATACTTGATTCTCTGTCTCCTCGTTCGCAGCAACGTCGAGTTTTCAAATAACTTTTCATGCTCAAAAAATGCATTAACTGAATTGAAAAGGTGTATACTTGAATGTAAACATTTCGATAGAAATCTGTCTGACTGGGTAGAAGATTTAGGAAGTTGAAAGGGCTCCAGCCACAGTTTGAAGAGAGCCCGACGTTTCGGGACTGATTTGGTCCCTTCCTCAGGGGGTGGATGTGTTGGTCATGGAAGCATCGACGCGGCGATGCTTCCATGACCAACACAGTCACCTCCTGACGAAGGGAACGAATCGGTCCCGAAACGGGGTCTCTTCAAACTGTGGCTGGAGCCATTTTAACTTCCTAAGGTCTATACTTGCTTACATCAGGACCGGTTACGCTTAATATCTCATGTGTACGTACCACGACCATGTATATATAAGTTTTCACTTCCATTTTTGCCCTTCCCTCTCAGGGCCATACTGTCCTCAATCCCATTGCCTTTCCAGGTTATACCATGTAGGCAACTTTATATGTGCCAGCAGAATTCTACGTGCTTCAATAAATAACTTTCTCGGCGTTTAATAGCCTTGCTGTCAATCATTTCATGTGACTTATTGCTCAGCAGAAGAAGACTACGTCACACCGGATGAAATAATAAGTTTCGCTAGCCACCGGCATTCGCGTCCATATTCGAATGCCATTTTTGTTTCACACAAAAATAAAAAGAAACAACGACAAAGATCACCTATGCCAGCGCCCCAGCAACTTGTCCGCGTGGCCTAATGGACAAGGCGTCTGACTTCGGATCAGAAGATTGCAGGTTCGAGTCCTGACGCGGACGAAACATTTTTTCTTCGACGTTTCGCTAGCCACAGGCGTTCGCGTCCATATACGAATGCCATTTTTGTGTCAAAGAAAAAGAAAAAACAACAAAAATCAGCTATGTCAGCACCCTGGCATGTTGTCCGCGTGGCCTAATGGATAAGGCGTCTGACTTCGGATCAGAAGATTGCAGGTTCGAGTCCTGTCGCGGACGAAATCCTTTTTTTTTTTTTTTTTGGCGTTTCGCTAGCCGCAGGCATTCGCGTCCATATTCGAATGTCATTTTTGTGTCAAACAAAAAGAAAAAGAAACAACAACAAAGATCAGCTTTGTCAGCACCCTAGCATGTTGTCCGCGTGGCAACGTGATTGGCCTGTATCCTGTCACTTTACGTAAGACATGTTTTTCTTCTCCTTTAGGAATAAGTACAGTGTGCGCGCGATTGAACGATGGGGGCAAGGTCCCCCGATCTAAAGACTCTGAAAATACCTCGTGCAATGCTGCGGCCATATCCGACTTGAACGCCTTGTAAAAAGCGACATTAATCCCATCTGGATCAGGTGACTTGCCCGTGCTAAGATCGTCTATCGCCCTCTCAATTTCCCCTATTGTAATAGTCATTTCTAATAGTTTTGTTTCCTCGTCATTAAGTATCGGCATTTCTGACAAGAACTCATCTGCATAGTTCGACTCCTTTGGCTCACGATAAGAAAACAATTCTTGATAGTAACTTTCAAAAGCTTTCACGATATCATTATGTTCTCGCAATATCTTACCATTCATTTCTATTTCTAGTATTTCGTTACCTCGAGCGTATGCTTTTTCATCTGATAAAACTCGCTTTGACGGGGCTTCACCCACGAGGTATTTCTCGGCTCTTGCACGTATAATTGCCCCTCTATATTTATCCTCTTGTAGACATTAAATTTTGTTTTTAACGACCTGGAGTTGATGTGTCAATAATCCCGGGTTTTCTGTTTCGAGTTTCACCAAATCCTTTAGTTCCAACCGGAGGTCGCGTTCCTGTTTTCGAGCTTGATACTGCATATTGCAGCCCTTCTCTATTGCCATCATTTTTATCCTTTGCTTAAATAATTCCCATTTTTCTGCCGCACTGCGCTTTGTGTCATTAAAAAATTTTTCGAACGTGCATTACAAGGTATTAATGAAAGTGCTGGCGAGGAGGTTACAGGGGATTATACACAAGTTGGTCGGGCCGCATCAGACCTGCGGCATTAAGGGTAGGAGCATATTCACGAATATTCACGTAGCCAGGAGCATTTTGGAGTATTGTGGTAGTGCACTTCTTAAAGTAGCTATGTTACAAATAGATCTAGCCAAAGTTTTTGACATGGTGCCACGCAATATTCTGTTTATGTTAATTGAATACGTTGGTCTTGGTTTGGTCATGTGTAAAGGTATTAGGATGGCATACAAAAGCTCAAAAACAAATCTGATTGTGAACGGAGAACTTTCACAGCGCATACAAGTCCTTTCCTCTGTGCGCCAAGGGTGTCCGTTAAGTCCTTTACTTTTTTGCTTTATTTTTGGAACCACTCTGTAGGAAAGTTATTAGCAGTGCTGGAATTAAAGGATTTAGGTTACAGGCATGTGAAGTGCGTGTTTTGGCATACGCCGACGATATTGCCTTTTTTGCTGTTGGTGGAGAGAGCGTCAATTCGTTATTAAGAATCACTGAAAAGTTTTGCGACACAAGTGGAAGTTTGATGAATAAGGATAAAAGTGTGGGTTTGTGGCATGGCAACTGGGATCACACGCCCAATTCTTTTGGAAATATTCGGTGGCTCACGACACCTAGCCGTTATCTCGGGGTACCACTGGACAGATATAAAGACAGCGAATCGCTTTGGCTTAGCAAGGCGGAGGAACTGCGTGCGACAGCTGAAACATGGGGTGGTCGAGAATTATCGATTTTCTCTCGTTCCGCAATATGTAACGTTTTTCTGGCTGCTAAAATTATGTACCTTTTGCAAGCACTTAGTTGTACGCGTAAAAACATTCAAAAAATCCACAGGATATTTGCCACATTCATCTGGAGATCTACATGGGAGTGCACAGCAAGATCTAATTTGTTTCGTCGAGTTAAGCAAGGAGGGCTTTCTCTGTGTCATCTGTTTCTCAACCAAGTAGTATCACGTTTCATGCTAATAAGAGATCAAAGAGATTCCTTTTTATGTTGTTTATTTCAAAGAATGTTATTACATCATGTGCCTGACTTCTTTGTATCGTCAGAGAGGGGGGAACGATACTCCTTGTCGCCATTCTTCCGCGAAGTTGTGTTGTCCTATCGATTCCTAAGAGCAAGGTTTCCTATGGATTACTTATCTAACGTGAAAAGAAAGCGCCTTATGAAGGACCTAATTCAAAATGTATTCCCTGTCCCCGTTTATTGGTTAATGTTTAAAAAAGCACACGGCCAAGACGTTCTAAAACGAGCTAAAACATGTGGATACCGCCTAACGTAAGGAGACCTTCTTCTTCAAGCTTCATACAGGAACCTTGCCAGTGAAAACGTGGCTGGAGGATAGAGGGATTTATGTACCATGGGGAAGCATGTGTTTCCTGTGTAATCGGCCTGAAACTATTGAACATGTATTCATTGATTGTAATCATGCCATATTCTTTTGGGACATATTGCAGAGGACCTTAAAGATAGAACTATACCTCTTAATCCGCACGGAATTCGCTTTTTGCCCTTTGAATACTCTGTTGCGCATTTGGATGTTATCTTTTTACTGGGTCTCCATTCGGTTTGGCGCAGCATGTTAGCGTATAGACACTGTGATGTTAAAGTTCCATCTATTCATAAGTGTTTCGTGGAAATTGTCAAAGTTCGTGAGGTGTATAAGACGACTGACTGTGATGAAGATGTGATAGCTTTGTTTGATGCCTTAACGCACATGAAACGGATATGATGTGTGCTTGTTAGACGATCTTGACCTGTAGTCAAGAAGGCAATAAAGAAAAAAAAAGTCCGCGTGGCCTAATGGATAAGGCGTCTGACTTCGGATCAGAAGATTGCAGGTTCAAGTCCTGTCGCGGACGAAACCTTTTTTTTTTCGACGTTTCGCTAGCCACAGGCACTCGCGTCCATATTCGAATGTCATTTTTGTGTCAAACAAAAACAGAGAAGAAACAACAATAAAGATCAGCTTTGTCAGCACCCTAGCATGTTGTCCGCGTGGCCAAATGGATAAGGCGTCTGACTTCGGATCAGAAGATTGCAGGTTCGAGTCCTGTCGCGGACGAAACCCTTTTTTTTTTTTTCGACGTTTCGCTAGCCACAGGCAGGCAATAAAGAAAAAGAAAGTCCGCGTGGCCTAATGGATAAGGCGTCTGACTTCGGATCAGAAGATTGCAGGTTCGAGTCCTGTCGCGGACGAAACCTTTTTTTTTTTCGACGTTTCGCTAGCCACAGGCACTCGCGTCCATATTCGAATGTCATTTTTGTTTCAAACAAAAACAAAGAAGAAACAACAACAAAGATCAGCTTTGTCAGCACCGTAGCATGTTGTCCGCGTGGCCTAACGGATAAGGCGTCTGACTTCGGATCAGAAGATTGCAGGTTCGAGTCCTGTCGCGGACGAAACCTTTTTTTTTTTTCGACGTTTCGCTAGCCACAGGCACTCGCGTCCATATTCGAATGTCATTTTTGTTTCAAAAAAAAAAAAAGAAGAAACAACAACAAAGATCAGCTTTGTCAGCACCCTAGCATGTTGCCGCGTGGCCTAATGGATAAGGCGTCTGACTTCGGATCAGAAGATTGCAGGTTCGAGTCCTGTCGTGGACGAAACCTTTTTTTTTTTTTTTTCGACGTTTCGCTAGCCACAGGCACTCGCGTCCATATTCGAATGTCATTTTTGTTTCAAACAAAAAAAAAAAGAAGAAACAACAACAAAAATCAGCTTTGTCAGCAACCTAGCATGTTGTCCGCGTGGCCTGATTCTGCTTCCGGCAGCCGAGCTGATCGGATCGCAGTGTCATGGGCTCCGGCGGAGCGGCGATAGCGGCCACTATGGGCCGCGGAAACAGGAATACGGATGACAAGGATTATCAGTTTATTTTGCCTCAGCTGCCAAAAGGAAAACTCATTAATAACACCGTGTTTTTACACGGAGACGTCAGGGCCAGGCCTTACAAGGTTGAAGATTTTCGGGATGCGCTGACGCCGACGGGCCTGCTGCCCGATGTGGTGAGCCTCGGCGCGTATCAGATAAACCACTTGTGGGCGGTGACCTTCAACGACGGTGCTCCCATGAAACGCCTACTTGCCCTGAAGGAGCTCCAGGTGAAGGGGAGGCGTTGCGTCGTCGTCGACCCGCAGGACCAGCAGGTGAAGCTTAGGCTGCACTGGCTGCTGCACGGGGTGAGCGACGAAGATGTGCGGGCTTCACTGGCAGCATTTGGAAAGGTGGTGGAAGTGAGCCGGGAGCGGTGGCGGGTCCCGGGCATGGCAGACAAGTGCTCAACCACAAGGACAGTGCTACTGAAGTTGAAGAGTGGTCTCATGGTTGAGGACCTTCCACACCAGATCCGCGTGGACGGGGAGCTGGCCCTGGTTGTTGTGCCAGGACGGCCGATGCAGTGCTTGCGCTGCCAAGGCACAGGGCATGTCCGTCGTGAGTGCAAGGTGCCACGTTGCTCCCGCTGTAGACGCTTCGGGCACGTCGAAGCCGACTGTGTTAGGACATATGCCTCTGCGACAGGACCAGCGAAGAGCGAGGTGGTTGCCGAGCACGTCATGGACGCGGCCGAGACGGAGGAGGCCGCTGAAGGTGCCGGCAGCACAGTGGTCCTGGCGACAGCCGGGGGGTCGGCAGCGACAGACACACACAAGTTGTCGGAGGTTCCTCAGCATTCAACCGCACCTGTCATCACCCCGTCAGCAGCTGAACCGGTGCGGGTCGAGCAGGAAGCGCGGCCAGTCGAAGCGGACGAGGCAGCAGAGATCCAAGGAGAGACGTCCGGAAGCGGGGACGACATGAGTGTCACCACGGCCACACTAAAGCGTGCGCGCGACGAGACCGAGGAAATGGACAAGACGTCGACTACAACCAGCGAGGAGCCGCCTGCAAAGACTCCTCAAGGGAGGCGGTTCACGCTGAGACCCGAACCGAAAATCCCAACTGACAAGAGACCGGCGGACAAGACAAAGCAAAAGAATGCCGGCAAGCAGGATGGTCCTGGAGGCGGCTAGCCATAGGCTAGACGTGAAAGGTAAGCGCCATGCTCCGGGCCTACTCCTTAGAGCGTAGAAGTCACAATGGCATCGTTTCCATCACTCAGCATAGCAACGCTGAACGTGAGAGGGTTGGCGGCTAGGCGTAGGCAAAGTCAGCTCCTACGGTTGGTCACCGACCAAGATATCGACGTCCTAGCCGTCCAGGAAACTAAGGTTGACGGGGAGGAGGAGACCGGGAGCATGGTGCGTCGTTTCACTGACAGATACTATGCAGTCGTGAGCCATGCGTTAGGGACGTCCGCGGGATGTGTTCTTTTTGTAAAAAAATTGCAAGGCCTTCTTGTTCAAAGTGTATATTCATGTCAGTCAGGAAGAGTTGTGTATTGTGATTTTGTGTTTTGTGAAACTGAATTCCGAGTAATTGGCATATACGCGCCGAATGGTGTAGAAGAGCGTACCCTTTTTTTTTCGAATCTTTTCCAGTGGACGAAATGTGATAAGCGGGTTGTGTTGTTAGGGGATTTCAATTGTGTTTTAAGTGCACGGGATAGAGTTAACAATATGGGCATTCGCGACAAAAGCAGTGACGTGTTGTATAAGTTAATTAGCGAGAATGACCTGGACGATGTGTACGAATGTGTTGAAGCGGACCGCGAAGTGATGTACACGAGATTTCAAGGCACTAGCCATGCGCGGTTAGACCGCATGTACTTATCGCTAGACATTATACCATTGTGTCGCGGTTACACGGTTGTGCCAGTGTCTTTCTCGGATCATTGCTTGGTTGTATGTCGCTTAGGTATGAAGAAACAGAGTAAGGCTTTTAACTGGGATTCATGGAAACTGAACGCAATGTTATTAAAAGATGAACCATTTTTAGAAGCAGTGCACGAGACCATTAATGAAGTGCTTATGGAAAAAACGGAAACTGTAGCAGAGAAATGGGAGTGTTTAAAGCAAAAGGTGAAAATGAAAGCGATAGACAGATCAAGCACGCTAAAATTCGAAGCGCAAAAAAAAGAAAGAAGTCTGAAGAAAACACTGCAGCAGCTGATAGCCCTAGAAAGTCGGGAGCCTGGGACTTGTAAAGACGAGGTGCGCAGTGTCAAGGAAAAATTAGAACAGTATGACAGAGAGCGTTACCAAGGCGCCTGTGTTCGCGCTCGAGCAAGTGATCTTGCCGCGGGTGAGACGCCCACTAAAAGGGCGCTTTGTCTCGAAAAAGCGCAAGGACGCCGAAACCATATCGATAAGGTCTATTGCAACGGGACTCTCGCGAGCGACAATGAAATCATCGAACGGGCCTTTTTTGCGTATTATCAGTCACTATTTGCAGTTCGAAAAGCGAATGTACAGGGTTTTAAAGAAGAGTTTCTTAAGCGCATGCCGCGGCTTAGTGACGACACAAAAAAGCTTTTAGAAGGCAAAATAACGGAAGGCGAAGTGGAACGCGCGATTGGTCATCTGAACCCTGGAAAGTCACCAGGACCCGATGGCCTAACCGCTGCGTGGTATAAGACGTTTAGAACAGAACTGTCCCCGGGGTTAGCTGAGCTGTTCAATGAGGCGTACGAACGGAAACTCTGCCGCCCTCCTTTAGCAAAGCGCATACGATATTAATTCCTAAAACGGACGAAGGGGAAAAACTTAAACTGGTGACAGCGTATAGGCCCATATCGCTGACCAATGTTGATTACAAGATTTTTATGAAGGTTCTGGCAGCGCGACTTCAAGGTGTCATTAAAGAAATTGTTGGAGAGCACCAAACTTGTGGGATCAAAGGCAGAACTATTAGCTCAAACATTCACAAGATGCGGTGTGTGCTAGAGTGTTGTGACGAGGAGTTACTTGGCGTTGCTGTGCTCCAGATAGACCTGGAGAAAGCTTTTGATTGTGTTGCGCATGATATTTTGTTTGTCATCTTAGATCATATTAATGTTGGTTCCATCATCAAGGAGGGAGTGGCCTTGGCGTACCAGAACTGCACAACACGTTTAATTGTTAATAAGTCTTTGGGGGCCCCCATTCACGTAATGCGTTCTGTGCGTCAAGGCTGCCCCCTCAGTCCACTTTTGTTTTGTATTTACATCGAAGCGATGTGTTTAGCTATAACTGAAAACGAAAAAATACGTGGCTTCAGCTTGGCGGCAGTGGAAGTTAAGCTGCTGGCATATGCAGATGACATTGCGGTGTGTTGTACGAACAAAGAAAGTGTAGAGGAAACGATAAGTGTTGTGGAACATTTTTGTAGCGTCACAGGGAGTCGCGTAAACTGGGGGAAATCCCTTGGGCTTTGGCACGGAAGGTGGCCTTCAAAGCCGGACCATTTTGCGAATGTGCACTGGACGGAAACACCGACAAAGTACCTCGGTGTTCCCCTTGAATGTTATAACGGCAGCGAGGAGTATTGGTCGCGTCAAACAAAAGAGACGAAGGAAAAAGCAGACAGGTGGAATGGCATGAACCTGTCTGTTTTTGCTAGGGCTACTGTGTGCAACATGTTTTTTATCACTAAACTGTGGTATGTAATGCAGGTGCTACATTGTTCAAGGATCAACGTGCAAAGGCTGCACAGAGTATTCGCAGTGTTTATATGGGGCTCTGAATGGGAAAGGTGCAGACGGACCAATTTGTTCAGGCGCGTGAAGGACGGGGGTCTCGGTTTGGCGCACCTATTTGTGAGACAATTAGTAAATAGATTTTTTGTTTTTCCGTGACGTCAGGGATCCGTTTTTGCGTACGGTATGCCAGCTCAGGTTAGGCAGTGCCTTACCAGATCTTGTTGTCACTACGGATAGCCGGCCCGTGACGTTGCGTGGCTATCTCAAGGAAGTGGTAGACAGTGTACGTTTTTTATCTGTTCGTTTTTCTTTGGATTATCTAGCAAGTGTTAGAAGAAAAGAATTGTACAAAGATGTCTGTGATATGGTTTTGCCAGTACCATTGTACAGGGCCATATACCGTGGAAGACCGGGACAAAATGTACTGAAGCGGGTGAGAAACATGCAGGTACCTACAGGGGTGAAAACATTTTTCTTTAAGTTACACACAGGAACACTATCAGTAAAGACTTTCACAGAGGAACGGGGCTTTTTTACACCATGGGGGTCACACTGCTTGATATGTAAGAAACCAGAAACAATAGACCATGTTTTCTTGCATTGTTGGGAAGGGGTACATTTTTGGGACATTTTGCAGAGGACAATAAAGAAGGATTTTCCACTGGATCCCCATGGGATAAGGTATCTCGCAGTAAAGAATGATGAGGGGGTCCCATTTTATGTAGTGATGTTGACCGGTCTCCACTGCATATGGCGTGCGCGAATGGCCGGATACCACTTCGACCCGGATGCAAAACCAGCAGCAATTTATTTCAGGCAAAGCATGTCTGCATTCATTGAGTGTAGTAAAATACAGGATATTGAGCCAGAATGGTTGTCAAGGTTTGAACCTCTGGCAACCCTTAAGTATTTTTAAGAGAACATCAGTCCAAATGGGACTGATGGCAATGCTTGTTCCTTTTCCATTGTATTGTATTATGTGAGTGTGATATGACTGCCCTGTACAATGTCCAAGCCAGGCAATAAATAAATAAAAAAAAAAGTCCGCGTGGCCTAATGGATAAGGCGTCTGACTTCGGATCAGAAGATTGCAGGTTCGAGTCCTGTCGCGGACGAAACCTTTTTTTTTTTTCGACGTTTCGCTAGCCACAGGCACTCGCGTCCATATTCGAATGTCATTTTTGTTTCAAACAAAAACAAAGAAGAAACAACAACAAAGATCAGCTTTGTCATCACCCTAGCATGTTGTCCGCGTGGCCTAATGGATAAGGCGTCTGACTTCGGATCAGAAGATAGCAGGTTCGAGTCCTATCGCGGACGAAACCTTTTTTTTTCGACGTTTCGCTAGCCACAGGCACTCGCGTCCATATTCGAATGTCATTTTTGTTTCAAACAAACAAAAAAAAAGAAACAACAACAAAAATCAGCTTTGTCAGCAACATAGCATGTTGTCCGCGTGGCCTAATGGATAAGGCGTCTGACTTCGGATCAGAAGATTGCAGGTTCGAGTCCTGTCGCGGACGAAACCTTTTTTTTTTTTTTTTTTTTCGACGTTTCGCTAGCCACAGGCACTCGCGTCCATATTCGAATGTCATTTTTGTTTCAAACAAACAAAAAAAGAAGAAACAACAACAAAGATCAGCTTTGTCAGCACCCTAGCATGTTGTCCGCGTGGCCTAATGGATAAGGCGTCTGACTTCGGATCAGAAGATTGCAGGAGAAGCCGCATCGAACGGCTGTGCTCGGAAATGCTCTCTGCTGGGAACAGCGTATCGGCCACAGGCCGAGGATGATCAACCCCGTTTCTTGACGAAGATTCAAGCTACAAAGTCGTCCTGCCTCGTCTACCAACCGGTAACGATGTTTTGAATTCCGTTTTCCTTCATGCCGACTTGAGTGGTAGACCGTATCGTGCCCCAGACTTCCGTGACGCGCTGCTCGAAGTGGTGACCACTGCAGGCATCATAGGTGTGGGACAATACCAAATGAGCCACGTATGGATGGTTACGTGTTCAAGCAGCGCGGCGAAACAGAAACTTGTCACCCGTGGTGAGCTCCGTGTAAAAGGGCGGAAGTGCATGGTGATAGACCCGGAGACCAAGAACATTCAGCTAAAGCTTCTATGGCTTCCACCTCATCTGGAATCACGGCGTGTGGAAGAGGCGTTCCAAGCTTACGGTGTGGTGAAGTCCGTTGACAGAGAGGCATGGAGATGTGCTGGTATGCAACACTGGATGACAACAAATAGGGATGTTGCCTTGGAGCTCAAGGACACCATCACTGTGAGCTCAATACCGCATATTATGTCTATCTACGGTCACCAGTGCCTAGTACTTATTCCCGGTAGGCCTCCGCTGTGTCTTCGTTGCAAGCGAGTGGGGCATGTCCGTCGACAATGCAAAACACCGAGGTGCATGCAGTGCCATCGATTCGGTCATTCGTCGGATGCCTGCGTGTCGACTTACGCCAGCAAGCTTCGTTCTGGCCAATCTAGCGCAGAAGAGCCGCATCTGGACCATCTCATGGATGCTACTGAGGTAGTTGATGCGACAGGAGAAGCAACGGGAGAAGCAGTAGGTGGCATAAAGGAAGATCAACACTTGTCCATGGAAGTCATGCCCAGCAGCCACAATAACTCTGCTAAAGACATCAGCGCAGACATCAGCGATGAGATTACTGCAGGGGAACACTCCCTGGAAGAACTTAAAAAGCCTCCTGATAACGAGGGAGAAGAAGAGGCAATGGATAGCAGCCAGACCAGGAAACGTCCGGCACCGCTCAGCGACGAAGCAAGAACAACAAGTGCGTCAGACGCAACAGAGCAAATGTCCTCTTGTGGCCCACGTGTCGTCTCGTTTGGGGACCGAGGATCGCGCCGCCTATGCCAGCGTCCTCAAGAAAGTGCTGCTAAAAAGTGCAAAGGAGGTAAAGCCACAGGTGCCCTGTGGCTAAAGGCGACCAACAAAAGCTTTAAGTGAGCAAAATGGCTACCGCACTTACCTTCCCTACGTGTGTAGCGACACTCAACGTACGTGGCTTGAGAAATGTTAGGCGTCAGTGGCAGTTACGCCACGTGCTTGAGCAGTATAACATTGACGTTGCTGCAGTGCAAGAGTCTAAGATTTCGTCTGCTAATGATGCCGACCTTGCACTCGAAATTTTACGAGATTATTATGTATACATAAGCCAAGCACGTGGTGCTTCCGCTGGATGTTTTTTATTAGTAAGAAAGCGGTTAAATCACACTTTAATGTCGGCACATGTGGATGGGGAAGGCCGCATTATTTGTTGTGACCTCTCTTTTCATTCCCATAATTGGAGGTTTGTCTGTGTCTATGCTCCCTCGAAAGTAAACGAGAGGAAGGCTTTTTTCCTCTCCTTAGCTTCGCTGCTGAACACTGACAGAAATTTGATATTGTTGGGAGACTTTAATTGTGTTTGTGACACTAGAGATCATTCATATATAACGAATCGTCATGATGCAAGTGCGGCTTTACTGCAGCAATTACTGAATGACCACAATCTAATAGATGTGGGAGCACATGCGCCCTCCTCGGTAACGTTCACGCACTTTCAGGGTGTCTCACACGCTCGACTAGACCGTGTGTATGTATCTATAAACCTATGGTCTCACATTCATAACTATGCTGTAAAGCCCATATTTTTTACAGACCATTGCTTAGTAGCCGTTTCACGGGGTCCCCAAAAATTTCGTAAGGCTCCTTCAAACTGGGAACTATGGAAGCTTAACGTACAGCTCTTGCGTGAGGAAAGTTTCGAAAAAATAGTCAACGAATTGCTACGTGAGGTAACACAATGTCGACAGCTGCCAATTTTTGCTCAGTGGGAAATGTTCAAAGAGAAAGTTAAGTATGAGGCAATTGGTATTTCATGCGAGTTGACCCATAGAAAAACTGCTTAAAAACGTTATCTTTATGATTTACTTCATAAGCTCCATGCATTTGAAAGTCAAGAGCCGGGATTGTACGTTGATGAGATAAATTCGGTTCGAGCACAGATACAAAAACATGATGCAGAAGTATATAGAGGAGCAATGGTTCGTTCACGTGTTACTCGCTTCACTGATGAGGAACCCACAAAAAGCGCTCATGGGGATGAAAAGCGGTATGCACTTTCTAAACAGATATTGCAAATTGAATCGCGTGGTTCTATTTGCACAGAGACATGTCAAATAAGAGCCGCATTCGAAAAGTATTATAAAAAACTATTTACCGCGGCTGAGCTTCGGGATGATTATGAAGAAAAAGCTGACCACTTTATTGCGCTTGTGCCACCCTTACAAGAGGACGACAGACTTAGTGTTGATGGGCCCATCACTAGGGAAGAAATAAGGTTTGCAATAAGCACGTTGCAGAAAAACAAAACTCCTGGCCCAGATGGCCTTAGTGCGGAATTTTACATAAAATTTCAAGAACTTCTGGTTCCTTTTCTTGAGCAACTTTTTAAGGAGGCCTATGAACGTGGTGAGCTTTCTCCTTCTTTCTATCAGGGCCATACAACATTAATACCAAAAAGTACTGACACTGAAGCGTTAAAGAGAGTTAACGGATATAGGCCTATATCATTATGTAACGTTGATTACAAAATATTTGCGAAATTGCTGATAAATCGCCTGCAGACAGTGATCACTAGATGCGTAGGTGACCACCAAACATGTGGAATTCGAGGCCGCTCTATACAAACAAATATCCATATAGCGCGGTCAGTCCTTGAATGTATCGATGGTAGTATGGACCAAGTAGCCCTTCTTCAAATAGACCTCGCTAAAGCCTTTGACAATTTACAGCATGCTTTCCTGTACAGGCTCCTAAGACATCTGCAGTTGGGTGACGTACTGTACAATGGCATTTCACTCTGTTATAAAAAGTGCACTACAAGGCTCATTGTAAACCGCACACTTTCGGATATAATAGAGTTAAATTCATCCGTACGTCAGGGGTGTCCGCTCTCGCCTTTGCTCTTTGCAATATACCTGGAACCGCTATGTTTAAGTGTGCTTCTAAATTCTAGCATTACAGGATACCGATATGAGGCTGAGGAAATTAAAGTTCTAGCTTATGAGGACGACATCGCCTTCTTTTGCATCGATAAACCTAGTGTTCAAGAAGCAGTAAACACTACTTTACGCTTCTGTGAAATCGCTGGAGCCAGTATAAATTTTGATAAAAGCAGAGGATTCTGGCTGGGAATGTGGACACAAACTCCCTCAGTGTTCTCAAATATCCATTGGAATGCGACTGCTTTGCGGTATCTTGGTGTGCCTCTTGATAACTATCGTAACAGCGGCCCACATTGGACGTCCGCGATAACTAATATCCGTCGAAAGGTGTCAACATGACACGGCCGAGACCTTTCCATTTTTTCAAGAGCTAAAGCGTGCAATATATTTCTTGCATCAAAGCTTGTCTATGTTTTGCAGGTATTGCACTGCTCTCGTGTGCACATTCAAGCATTTCACAGGATATTTGCTTGTTTTATTTGGGGCTCTTCATGGGAACGCATGAGAAGAGACAACCTTTTTCTGCCACTTGAGAAGGGCGGCCTCAGTCTGGTGCATTTGTTTGTGCGACAGTTGGTGTTGCGATTTTTTTATCTCAAAGACGTCTGTCACCCATTTCTTTTGGCAGTTCTTCGAAACCGTCTGAGTTATCATCTTCCTTTTCTTTATGTCACGACAAATGTTGCCAAGGAATCGCAGTTGTCGGGCTTCTTAAAAGAAATACTGTCAACTTTTTGAAAACCAGATTTACATTAGAGTATTTATATAATATAGACAGAACAACGCTAACCGCTGCACTTGTGAATAACCTTTTCCCAGAACCTGTATACCGGCTGCCATATTTGCTTTTGCCTGGTCATGATGTATTATTCCGTGTACGTAGAATGTGCATATCGCCAGCAGCGAAAACGTTTTTCTTTAAACTGCACACATCCACTCTACCAATGAAGAAATGGCTCAATGAAAAAGCAATATATGTGCCTTGGACTGTAAATTGTCGACTCTGTCACCAACTTGAGACGATAGAGCATTGTTTTATCCATTGTCGTGACGAATTTTATTTCTGGGACATTCTAAAGAGAACAATCAGAAAAGACCTTCCTATCACAACTCATGGTATTCGGTTCCTCCCTTTCAAAAAGAGCCCCACCAATAATACACCGTATGATTTATTTATGTTATTAGGACGTTATGCGCTATGGAAAAGTCGCATGATCGACAGGCACGCCGAGCCACCACGATCGACGAGGTCTGTCTTCCGAGAAGAAGCTGCTCAAGTGTGCAGTGTTGTTGAGACTTTTGAGCCCGTTCCGGAGTGGCTTGCACTTCTGGACGCTTGTGTGTGTTTGCCTGACTTTTGAACAGCCTCTCACTGTAGGCAACAATGTGGGTGTTCTGCATGTTAAGATAATTCTAATGTGACGAAGTATGTAGTGTGTGGTGCCTGGTGGGCGACCGATGGCGGCGCTGCGAACGGCGCCTGTATGACGTCAGAGCGGGGATTCGCGCGCTTTCGTCTGCTACGTAGGCCCAGCGCCGTGTTGAAACCACCGTTGTGGTATCTCAACAAAAAAAGCAGTTCAATTGGTTATCTCGCATATGGTGGCTATTGACGCTGTTCGAACAACCGTGGGACTGCTTTTAACGTTCATTTAGAACTACAGCTCTTTGTTTCTTAGAGCTGCGGCCGCTTGTCTGTGCGGCGAGCGCTGCGCAATGGTGAAGTACTGCTCTGTGCCTCAGTGTACTTCGTCCGCTCGTGAAAACGGCGTTAGCTTTCTCAACTACCCTAAGGATCTGAAGCTGAAGAAGGGGTGGATTGTCAAGCTCAGAACGGGGATGCGCCCCACACCTTCATCGACAGTGTGCAGCAAGCACTTCGCGGACAGTGACTTCTGCTACCCACCGTACGCGCCACTCTTAGGTAAGCTTGTGACCATGTCTAAGCGCCTCGCCAATATTTAAGCCGTTTATTACACGCAGGCTATAAGCATAGGCGACTTAACCAGGTGCGGTGCCGTCCCACAACCTGCCGCGAAGGCCCCTAGACAAGGAGCCGACGACGCGGCCTCCGAATCGCCTCGCACGTAAGCGCGCCTCGTGAGCTCAGCTGAGCGGCGCAGGATATTTGAGACTACGGCTGCATTTGGATGGTGTACATACGTATTTTACTTATGAAGGCAAGCGCGCGCCTAGCGGACTGCTTATTATAAAGTCATAAATGAAACCTGTTGCCGCTGTTTAGTGCACATTCTCTAAAAGTTTTCACCTGAGGCAGTGCAGTCACATTTAAAAGCGGAGCTCTTTAAGCTTTTCGTTAGACTGCGTGGCGTGAAACTGGACCCAGCATGCCTGTGACACGTTAATCTCTGTGACCCTGTGCGTGGTATAATCAACAATTAACTATTTGTTATATTCTAATGCCCATGCGACGGCCCTGTGCGGTATTAATATGAACTACGACGTAATATCGTTCTCACTGAACCAACATTACGGGGCAAACTGCGATCATGGGCATCGGCAAGGGGGTGTGCAACAAGGCGGCATTTGCGCACTTGTTTACAGGACGAGAGCTGCGACGGTGATGCGATCTCCTTTGACAGCCTCGACCGCGCATTCAACAACGTGGCCTGCATCGTACACCGCCTCGCCCTCGATGAGGCACCGTGACCTTTCACAGGCTTTATCTACATACTTGTAGATGCTGGAGAACGGCACGCTTACTGAAAAATCGGAAAAAAAACACCAATCTAATTAGTATCGTACGGCGGAAACAAGATAACGAGCGAGAACACTCACACATAGTTTCACTTTCTTACCAGCAATGCGGTTGGTGGCATCGGCGCACTCGTCGGCCATCTGGGTGATTTCCTGGCCCCGTCGATTGGGCCGCAACTGAAACAAGTTCAAGATTACACTCGAAAACATTTCTTACAGGTGTTAGTTGACCGTCGCGAGGCTGTTCGTTCGACAAAGTTCCCGCCTGAAGCAGACGATCCGCATACAGGAGCAGCGGCTGCTGCAGCGCGGTTGAAAGCGGAGTCCCCGCTCTGACGTCACACGCGAGAGGGCGCCACTCCAAGATCTCCAGGCCAATAACGGGTCATCTTTCTATGAATTAAAGAAAACAAAAAAGTCCGCGTGGCCTAATGGATAAGGCGTCCTACTTCGGATCAGAAGATTGCAGGTTCGAGTCCTGTCGCGGATGAAACCTTTTTTTTTTCGACGTTTCGCTAGCCACAGGCACTCGCGTCCATATTCGAATGTCATTTTTGTTTCAAACAAAAAAAAAAGAAGAAACAACAACAAAAATCAGCTTTGTCAGCACCCTAGCATGTTGCCGCGTGGCCTAATGGATAAGGCGTCTGACTTCGGATCAGAAGATTGCAGGTTCGAGTCCTGTCGTGGACGAAACCTTTTTTTTTTTTTTCGACGTTTCGCTAGCCACAGGCAGGCAATAAAGAAAAAAAAAAGTCCGCGTGGCCTAATGGATAAGGCGTCTGACTTCGGATCAGAAGATTGCAGGTTCGAGTCCTGTCGCGGACGAAACCTTTTTTTTTTTTTTTTCGACGTTTCGCTAGCCACAGGCACTCGCGTCCATATTCGAATGTCATTTTTGTTTCAAACAAAAAAAAAAAAGAAGAAACAACAACAAAGATCAGCTTTGTCAGCACCCTAGCATGTTGTCCGCGTGGCCTTTATTATTTATTATTAATAATAAAGGCCACGCGGACAACATGCTAGGGTGCTGACAAAGCTGATCTTTGTTGTTGTTTCTTCTTCTTTTTTTTTTTTTTTTTTTTTAATGGATAAGGCGTCTGACTTCGGATCAGAAGATTGCAGGTTCGAGTCCAGTCGCGGATGAAACCTTTTTTTTTTTCGACGTTTCGCTAGCCACAGGCACTCGCGTCCATATTCGAATGTCATTTTTGTTTCAAACAAAAAAAAAAAGAAGAAACAACAACAAAGATCAGCTTTGTCAGCACCCTAGCATGTTGTCCG
This sequence comes from Rhipicephalus sanguineus, assembly GCF_013339695.2. Lineage (NCBI taxonomy): Eukaryota > Metazoa > Arthropoda > Arachnida > Ixodida > Ixodidae > Rhipicephalus > Rhipicephalus sanguineus. The sequence goes on from NC_051176.1 coordinate 53,729,823, forward strand.
CGTGGCCTAATGGATAAGGCGTCTGACTTCGGATCAGAAGATTGCAGGTTCGAGTCCTGTCGCGGACGAAACCTTCTTTTTTTCGACGTTTCGCTAGCCGCAGGCACTCGCGTCCATATTCGAATGTCATTTTTGTTTCAAACAAAAAAAAAAGAAAACAACAAAGATCAGCTTTGTCAGCACCCTAGCATGTTGTCCGCGTGGCCCATTCTGCTTCCGGCAGCCGTGCTGAACGGATCGCAGGGTCATGGGCTCCGGCGGAGCGGCGATAGCGCCCAGTCTTAGCCGCGGAAACAGGAACGGGGATAACGAATACCAGTTTATTTTGCCGCAACTGCCAAAAGGACGACTTGTTATCAACACCGTGTTTTTACACGGTGATGTACTATCGTGAGCAATATGAGCTCGAACACGCGAGCGCGTGGCGAATAGCCTCGAACCCTACATCGGCTGATTCGCAGCGGCTAGTGCCGGAAACAAAGTGGAAAGCGCTCCGCGCTTCCGCTAGCTGTTGACACTCCCGCCTCAATATCGTTGCTGCAAAAACAGCAGCTTATAACGTGTCAGTGACCGCTAGCGGTGATACGAATTCACACCAACGCGCACAGCCACAACCAATGACCCATCAGCTATGTAGCTCCTGAGATATCGGCGGTGATGTAGCCTGCCGTGATGCACTGGCCATGGTTGTATTATATCTAGGTGGTGTTGGATGAGCATATTGATACGCCTCTTTTATTTATTGATGTTTTTCGTGCAATAATTTTTTTTGCGTTTTCATTGCTAGCAGCCGATAGCACGCAGTCAGCTGCCGTTTCGCACCAACGCTATCGAAGCGGGTGTGCCAACAGTCAGCGGAAAAGCGTCCCTGCTTTCCCCTCCGGTTTCGGCAGCGCCATCCACGTATCGCGCTATCTCGGTTTTGAGGCTATCCGCCACGCGCTCGCGTGTTCGAGCTCATATTGCTCACGATAGTACGAGCGAGGCCATACAAGATCGAAGATTTCAGGGACGCATTGACGCCAACGGTCCTGCTGCCGGATGTGGTAAGCCTCGGTGTGTACCAGGTTAACCACGTGTGGGCGGTGACATTGAACGATGCCGCTCCCACGAAACGCCTGCTCGCCTTGAAGGAGCTGCAGGTGAAGGGGCGGCGCTGCGTCGTCGTCGACCCACAGGACCAGCAGGTGCGGCTGCGAATACACTGGCTGCTTTACGGGGTGAGCGACGAAGAAGTACGGACGGCGCTTTCGGCTTTCGGCAAGGTGGTGGAGGTGAGCCGTGAGCGGCGGCGTGTCCCGGGCATGTCAGACAAGTGTTCGACCACAAGAACAGCCCTCCTGAAGCTGAAAAGCGGCGTCAAGGTCGAAGACCTTCCGCACCAGATCAGGATCGATGGAGAACTGGCCTTGCTGGTTGTGCCTGGTCGGCCGATGCAATGCTTGCGCTGCCAAGGCACAGGGCACGTCCGCCGAGAGAGCAAGGTCCCCCGTTGCTCACGCTGCAAACGCTTCGGACACGTCGAGGCCGATTGCGTTAGAACTTACGCCAGTGCAATGGGGCCAGCGATGAACGAGGTGATCGCTGAGCATGTCATGGACGCGGCCGAGGCAGAGGGCGCCGCCAAAGGGGTCGGAAGCCCAGTGGTCCCTGTGACTACTGGAGGGGCGGCGCCGGCAGACACACCCAAGGTTCCGGAGGCTCTCCAGCATTTGACTACACCGGCCAGCGCCCCGTCAGCGGTCGGGCCTGAGCGGGTCGAGACGGACGTGGTTCCAGTGGGGGCAGCCGAAACAACGGAGGGTCAGGGAGAGACGGCGGCGGACAGCGAGGACGAGATGTGCGTGACCAGCGCCACGCTAAAGCGTCCACTCGACGACTCGGGGGAGCTGGACGGGGCGTCGTCCACCAACAGCCAGGAGCCGCCTGCGAAGGCGCCGCAAGGGAGGCGGCTTAGTCTCAAACATAAGCCGAAAGTCCCTACCGACAGGAGACTGGCGGACAAGGCAAAAGAAAACAGCGCCGGGAAGCAGGATGGTCCTGGAGGCGGCTAGCCGCGGGCTGGTCGTGAAAGGTAAGCACCATGCTCCGGGCCTACTCCTTTAGCGAATAAGTCACCATGGCATTGACCCCGCCATTCAGCATAGCTACGCTTAACGTCAGAAGGTTGGCGGCTAGGCGTAGGCAAAGTCAGCTCTTGCGGTTGCTCACAGACCAAGACATAGACGTCCTAGCCGTCCAGGAAACTAAGGTAGACGGAGAGGAGGAGACCGGGAGCATGGTGCGCCGTTTCACTGACCGATATTACGCGGTCGTAAGCCATGCGATAGGAACGTCCGCGGGTTGTGTTCTTTTTGTGAAAAAATTCCAAAGCCTTCTTGTGCAAAGTGTTTTTTCATGCCAGTCAGGCAGAATTGTTTGTGACTGTTTATTGTGCCACTGAATTCAGAGTAGTATGCGTATACGCACCGAATAGTGTAGAAGAGCGTGCTCAGTTTTTTTCCTAACCTGTTTCAGTGGACAAAGTGTGATAAGAGGATGGTTTTGTTAGGGGATTTCAACTGTGTTTTAAGTGCTCTCGATAGTCAATAGCACTGGCGTTCGTGACAAAAGCAGTGACGTGCTAGGCAAATTAATAAACGAAAATGACTTGGATGACGTGTATGAATGTGTCGTAGTAAATCGCGAAGTGATGTACACGCGATTTCAAGGCAATAGCCATGCGCGTTTAGACCGCATATACCTATCCTTAGATATTTTGCCTATGTGTCACGATTTTTCGGTTGAGCCAGTGTCGTTTTCAGACCACTGTATGGTTGTGTGTCGCATAGGCATGAAGAAACAGCGTAAGGCTTTCAACTGGGATTTATGGAAACTGAACGAATTGTTATTAAAAGATGAACCATTTTTAGAAGCAGTGCACGAGACCATTAATGAAGTGCTTATGGAAAAAAGCAGAGAAATGGGAGTGTTTAAAGCAGAAGGTGAAAATGAAAGCGCTAGACAGATCGAACACGCTAAAATTCGAAGCGCAAATAAAAGAAAGAAGTCTGAAGAAAACACTGCAGCAGCTGATAGCCCTAGAAAGTCGGGAATCTGGGACTTGTAAAGACGAGGTGCGCAGTGTCAAGGAAAAATTAGAACTGCATGACAGAGAGCGTTATCAAGGCGCCTGGGTTCGCGCTCGAGCAAATGATCTTGTCGCGGGGGAGACGCCCACAAAAAGGGCGCTTTGTCTCGAAAAAGCGCAAGGACGCCGAAACCACATCGATAAGGTCTATTGCAACGGGAGTCTCGCGAGCGACAATGAAACCATCGAACGGGCTTTTTTTGCGCATTATCAGTCACTTTTTGCAGTTCGAAAAGCAAATCTACATGGGTCTAAAGAAGAGTTTCTTAAGCGCATGCCGCGGCTTAGTGACGTCACAGAAAAGCTTTTAGAAGGCAAAATAACGGAAGGCGAAGTGGAACGCGCGATTGGTCATTTGAACCCCGGAAAGTCACCGGGAACCGATGGCCTAACCGCTACGTGGTATAAGACGTTTAGAACAGAACTGTCCCCGGGGTTAGCTGAGCTGTTCAATGAGGCGTACGAACGGAAAACTCTGCCGCCCTCCTTTAGCAAAGCGCATACGATATTAATTCCTAAAACGGACGAAGGGGAAAAACTTAAAGGAGTACTGACACGATTTTGAAGTGCAGCAAAACGGACGTTTTTGGTTTCCTTGGCATGTAGCGTTAACGCTCTCCCCAGACCGCATCCGGGAAACACGTATAAATATTAAGTTTGATTTTAAAGTTTCATCTCCCAGCACCTGCAAGGCAGCTTCACCGCATGGAGAGCCCTATGACGTTTCAAGTCAGCTCACTTGGTTTGCGAAGTCTGGGTTCTGCATGCAGCCTAAATCACAGAAATCGCTGTCGGAGGCACTGGACGACAGTTCACTCATCATGAACCACGTTCGACTGACAGCAAAGGACAGCAGGTGCATATTTCGTGGGTTGCAGTCTGCCCGTGACGTCACGGGCAGACTTGACACGTCACTATGAAGCCGCCCTCTCGAAACCGAAACTGCTGGTTGAAAGAAGCGGTATTAAAAATATGTGCAATGCATCCCCAGGCACCACGACACTCTTTTTGGGGTTCTCGACACTCGTGCTTTCATTTAGAGGAACAACCCGAAAAATTTTAAAATTCATGTCAGTACTCCTTTAAACTGGTGACATCGTATAGGCCCATATCGCTGACCAATATTGACAAGATTTTTATGAAGGTTCTGGCAGCGCGACTTAAAGGTGTCATTAAAGAAATTGTTGGAGAGCACCAAACCTGTCCATGGAATCAAAGGCAGAACTATTAGCTCAAACATTCACAAGATGCGGTGTGTGCTAGAGTGTTGTGACGAGGATTTACTTGGCGTTGCTGTGCTCCAGATAGACCTGGAGAAAGCTTTTTATTGTGTTGCGCATGATATTTTGTTTGCCATCTTAGATCATATTAATGTTGGTTCCATCATCAAGGAGGGCCTTGGCGTACCAGAACTGCACAACACGTTTAATTGTTAACAAGTCTTTGGGGGCCCCCATTCACGTAATGCGTTCTGTGCGTCAAGGCCGCCCCCTCAGTCCACTTTTGTTTTGTATTTCCATCGAAGCGATGTGTTTAGCTATAACTGAAAACGAAAAAATACGTGGCTTCAGCTTGGCGGCAGTGGAAGTTAAGCTGCTGGCATATGCAGATGACATTGCGGTGTGTTGTACGAACAAAGAAAGTGTAGAGGAAACGATAAGTGTTGTGAAACATTTTTAGCGTCACAGGGAGCCGCGTAAACGGGGGGAAATCTCTTGGGCTTTGGCACGGAAGGTGGCCTTCAAAGCCCGACCATTTTGCGAATGTGCACTGGACGGAAACACCGACAAGGTACCTCAGTGTTCCCCTTGAATGTTATAACGGCAGCGAGGAGTGTTGGTCGCGTGAAACAAAAGAGACGAAGGAAAAGGCAGACAGGTGGAAAGGCTGTCTGTTTTTGCTAGGGCTACTGCAAGGTCGATTCAAATAGGTCGCGAAGCTTCGGGCGAAAAACGGTTCAGAACCTATTGCCAACGACACCAGCAAGGGGAGTTATCGGTGCTGCGATTGAAGCGCGACTATGTTTGGAGAGAACAAACACTAATAGTGAAAAACCAAGTTTTATTGTACACGTAAAGCAATCTTTGTTTTACAAATTACATTTATTTCCCGAACAATAGTATGTAGGTGCAATGTGCCAAGAATGTACGACAGTGTTTAATTCTTACGAAACAACCTTTTTCTTAGCGCCCCCTGAAGAGAGGCGCACGTCATTATCATTTAGTGCAGCCCTTGCGGTGCATGGAAAGGCGCGCTCGTAAGTTCGTCTGCGGCGACACGCCCCCTCAGGTGTTCTGGTGTTTCGCACTTGCATGCGTTCTGTGAATATTGTGGTGAGAATTTGATTTTGGTGTGCGCGAAGTTGCGAGGTGCGTTTCATCGTTGGTGAACGTGTTGGCTACGGTGTTCAACGGACAACGGCACGAGGCGGCTAACATTTAACGCCGAACGCTTTCCTCGGTACTCGCGGAAACGATGTGGTGTTCCAAGGATGCAGTAGCAACACGCGTACGCCTGGCGAGCCCTCTCTTCTAGATAAGACACCGGGGCAATGGTTCGGAGTAGTGAGCTTGCTGGATTTTCATGGATCAGTATTCCTGCTGCCCGGTTTCCTTCGTGAACACGCGGTGCCTACTATATTTCCTGTTATCGGTGAGCAGATCGCTAAGTTATCTGTCGCGCTACAATCACTACAATTCGCATGTCTTGATACGTTACACGTAAGGGTAATTTATCGGAACAAAAGGGAAAACATAGTGCACGTAGTGTACGCACCTTTTGTACTTATTATGACATTTGTTGCTCATTGTGTAGGGTGTGTTAAAGCGTTATTGTGACCATTGAATAAAACTGAAATATCATTATTTTGGCGTGACTAGGCGTCATTTTTTCTTACTGAAGCACACATGCAATGCGCTCTTTAAGTTCCCTGCGCATGTGGGAAGCAAATATGCAACGCTGCTACCTACATTATTCACGTTGCGGAAGATGATACGAACGCAGAATAAAAGCTCAAAGAATAAGGTTTCCTGGTAAAACCAAGGCGAATTGCACGACGGTACGCTTAAACACCGCTGTTTAGTCACGGGTCGATATTAGTTCAGCTAGCGTTTGCTTCAAGCGCATTCGCCAAGGCTCGCCGTAGCGCGAGTCCTTAGCGATCAGGGGCCTAAGAAAAATATTTTGAGGTCAAATTTCGCGCTAGTGCCAACAAAATGATGTCACTTTTTTACCGAATATTGCGTCACATCCGCTTTATTTTTTGTTCCGCCGGAAGTGTTCCCTCCTCACACAGATGGCGCCAAGCCCCATGATAGGATATTCTAGCACATGATTCTAGCCACCCTACCCATGAGCAGCTGATGAGCAGACATTTTCTGAACGTATGGGCTTCTATGGAAGCTTCGCTACCATTTAAATTTACCTTGGCTACTCTATGCAACATGTTTTTTATCACTAAACTGTGGTATATAATGCAGGTGCTACATAGTTCAAGGATCAACGTGCAAAGGCTGCACAGAGTGTTCGCAGTTTTTATATGGGGCTCTGAATGGGAAAGGTGCAGACGGACCAATTTGTTCAGGCGCGTGAAGGACGGGGGTCTCGGTTTGGCGCACCTATTTGTGAGACAATTAGTAAATAGATTTTTGTTTTTCCGTGACGTCAGGGATCCGTTTTTGCGTACGGTATGCCAGCTCATGTTAGGCAGTGCCTCACCAGATCTTGTTGTCAGTACGGATAGCCGGCCCGTGACGTTGCGTGGCTATCTTAAGGAAGTGGTAGACAGTGTACGTTTTTTATCTGTTCGTTTTTCGTTGGATTATCTAGCAAGTGTTAGAAGAAAAGAATTGTACAAAGATGTATGTGATATGGTTTTGCCAGTACCATTGTACAGGGCCATATACAGTGGAAGACCGGGACAAAATGTACTGAAGCGGGTGAGAAACATGCAGGTACCTACAGGGGTGAAAACATTTTTCTTTAAGTTACACACAGGAACACTATCAGTAAAGACTTTCACAGAGGAACGGGGCTTTTTTACACCATGGGGGTCACACTGCTTGATATGTAAGAAACCAGAAACAATAGACCATGTTTTTTTGCATTGTTGGGAAGGGGTACATTTTTGGGACATTTTGCAGAGGACAACAAGAAAGATTTTCCACTGGATCCACACGGGATAAGGTATCTCGCAGTAACGAATGATGAGGGGGTCCCATTTCATGTAGTGATGTTGACCGGTCTCCACAGTATATGGCGTGCGCGAATGGCCGGATACCACTTCGACCCGGATGCAAAGCCAGCAGTAATTTATTTCAGGCAAAGCATGTCTGCTTTCATTGAGTGTAGCAAAATACAGGAGATCGAGCCAGAATGGTTGTCAAGGTTTGAACCTCTGGCAACCCTTAAGTATTTTTAAGAGGACAACATCAGTCCAAATAGGACTGATGGCAATGCTTGTTCGTTTTTATTGTATTATGTGAGTGTGCAATGATTGCCCTGTACAATGTCCAAGCCAGGAAAAAAAAAAAAAAGAAAACTTGTCCGCGTGGCCTAATGGATAAGGCGTCTGACTTCGGATTAGAAGATGGCAGGTTCGAGTCCTGTCTCGGACGAAATCCTTTTTTTTTTTCGATGTTTCGCTAGCCACAGGCGTTCGCGTCCATATTCGAGTGCCATTTTTGTTTCAGACAAAAAGAAAAAGAAACAACGACAAAGATCACCTATCTTAGCACTCCTGCAACTTGTCCGCGTGGCCTAATGGATAAGGCGTCTGACTTCGGGTCAGAATATTGCAGGTTCGAGTCCTGTCGCGGACGAAATATTTTTTTTCTTTGACGTTTCGCTAGCCACAGCCCTTCGCGTCCATATTCGAATGACATTTTTTGTGTCAAACAAAAAGAAAAAAGAAACAACAACAAAGATCAACTATGTCTGCACCCTAGCCTGTTGTTCGCGTGGCCTATTGGATAAGGCATCTGACTTCGGATCAGAAGCTGTGTTCGAGTTCTGTCGCGGACGAAATCTTTTTTTTTTCGACGTTTCGCTAGCCACAGGCATTCGCGTCCATATTCTGATCCCATTTTTGTTTCAAACAAAAAGAAAAAGAAACAACGACAAAGATCACCTATGTCGGCAACCCAGCAACGCAACGCAACGCAACGCAAGAGCTGTGAAAGCGGCCGACGCTGGCTGCGGTTTCTCGTGCACATCGCTGCCCAAGGACTGCCGTTTAATTCTGCCACCGTTGCCATTAGGTGAAGGACTCAGACGCACACTAGTCCTTCACTGCGACATTGCAGGGCATCCGTACGGAATTAATGACTTCCGAAAGCCGCTCAAGGACCTCGGCATCATTCAACAGGTGAGCGGTATAGGAGCGTACCAGATGTCGCATGTCTGGTTTCTCAATATGAAGACAGATGAGGCCAAGAATACGCTTCTGGACGCTGGCCTACTCGCTGTGAAAGACCGGCCTTGCCTCGTCGTGGATCCAGTGAGGCAAGAGGTTCGCCTCAAGCTACACTGGGTAGCCTTTGACGTCAACGCAGAGGCCATACGGCGTGCCCTCCGGGAGTACGGTGAAGTTAGAGAAGACATCAGCGACAAGTGGAGGGATGAGGATTTCGAAGGGGTCGAGTCTACTACCCGATTCGTCCGGCGTTTACTGAGGGAAGGTGTTACCACTGATCGTATACCAAACCAGATGCGGCTCGGCAGCGGCACGGCGTTAGTGGTCGTGCCGGGACGGCCACCGTTGCACGGCCGCTCGATCTCGCCCCTTTGGTGCGGCCTGCCGATTCGTCTCTCGAACAAAAGAGCGCATGTGAAAGGAGAAGTTGACCGACTAGGCCACGACGGGAGGTGAGGGCGTTGCATATTGGCGAGGTAATCGCCCTTGAAGCTACGCACCGCGTCGCGCGAAGGTGTAATGCCACTATTACGCGAATAAATGCGCTCAGTATACCTTTATAAATAAAATACACATTTAGTTCACACTGAAGTCGGAGTCGCTATACCGTTTAATAATCCACAATAGCATTATTATCGCAATACTGAGTTGCCGTACGAGAGAGAGCAAGACGAGGATCATGTGGCTCCTTGTTGCCTCAATCGGACAGCTAAAACTGGCCGCGTGCATCCAATTTAGCGCATGTATCAAGAACAGTCTAAGAATTAATTGTTGGGCTAGTTAGTCGTTGATAACGGGCTCAGACATACCACCGCAAGCATATTATACAATGCTTCACTTCTTACACAACGCCGGTCTAACGACGCACATCTACTGGACATGTGGCGTTTTTTTTTTGTTTTTTTGAAGAGACAAGTCCACTTTAACTGAAACTGAGGAAAAGGCTGTTTTATGCTACTGACAATATCGTCGGGCTTGCACCAACAATGTTTCGCCAGTGTGCTCATGTTACTGAATTCCTCAAATCTATACTGCGGCTAAAATCCACTTGCCCACTATCGTCGGTATTCAGGGGTAAATTTAGATTTGGCTCTTATAGATTGGAACATTTCATTTGTGCTTGAATTAGCTCGTAAAATAAGGCTAAATCGCACCGAATCAACTATATAGCAATATTTAGCGACAAAATTATTGCTGTCTTTGTGCTTCCGTCGGTGCCGTCCTTTCTTGCACCGGCGTAATGGCGATGACTAGACTTGTAGATCAAGTGTTGCTTCCAGGCAAAAGGCGCACCATTCTGGACTCATAAGTTCTGGCAGCGTTTTCTTGTTCTTGGCATCTCTCCTTCTCCTTCTTCTTAGCTCGTTTGATGCCGCACCAGTTCGGATCACTTCTGCTTCAAGGAATAGATCGGTGCCCAATATACTTATGCATTGCTCGTCATTTGTCACGTGTTGCTGTTCTTCGTGGTTTTTGTCGCATACATTTTCGTATTCTTCACAATAAACTCCGTTGGAAGTTAGCGCTCGTCTTTGTGTGTGTCTTCTTATAGTCCTCAGTTCGCGCTATAGCAATCATCATGACATACCAACTAGCCCAAGCCGCCACCCCTCTAAACCAATATCTTCATTTCAGTTGTCATCTATTTCCAATGTACCGTCTTGGAGTGAAGGAGTGAAAAAAGGACATGATACTGTAGCGCAAAACTCGAAAAAGAAACACTAAGAGGCAGAAAGAAGTAGGAAAGTCGGCCTCTTACTCATCATATTAGAGTTTTGCCCAACATCATGTCCTTGAGTAACTACCAACTCACCCAAGAGAAACCAAATTGGAACGAACGCACAATAGCAATGAAACTCGAATACTAATGAAACAGATTGGATGCTGCCATGTTGATCGTTTTGGTCACAATTGCTGACGCAGAGTTGGCTTAATTGGTCTGACTCAGTTTGATTCATAAAGGTGCAGGATATGGCTCATTTTTTATTCGGAACTGCCTTTTTGAGTTCACGTTACGATGAAGAATTGCCCCATTTTGATTACAATTGTTTTAAAAGTGAAAGATACTGAGGCTCGCTTCACACTCCCGTGAAATTTAGCACAGACTTGGTTTCTGGAGTTTGCTCTTAAAAAAAAAAAGAAATGTCATACATATGTATACAAAATATTATGCCTTAAAAGTGTATGTCGCAATGAAAAAAAAAAAAGAAAGAAGCTTGTCGAAGACAAGTGTTATTCATAAGCTACCCGATTCTTGGCCAATCACCCTGAGTGGGTGTGAGCCAGCAGTACAGGATCTACATCTACAACTGTTAATCAGCAGGAAAGGGATCCTAATATATATCCTTTCTTCATGCATGCGCGTACGAGAATAAAGAAACACGTGTACATTAGAGGTGGTTGCGCATAAATTCAAATTAGGAGTCCAACAACGCTAGGCGAATTATTAGTGAGCCATCTGTATGTCGCTTTGCAGGACCCCTAGTTTGATTATATGCGTAAACGCCTCTGATGTATACGTGGTACATTATTCCTTTATGCGCATGCGTGACGAAATAATATATATGAGGAACCCGTCCCTGCTAATAAACAATTGCGAGTAACGCTTGTCTTCGTCTTGTTTCCTGCGTTCGTCGTTTTATTCCTTGCGATAATATGTCTCAGCCAGTCATCTGCCTCTATTCCAGCTAAAGTTACTGCAGCCTATTCACGAGAGGGTCTCAAGTGAAGCATGACAAAACAACGAGAAGAACCACATGAAACTGCCCGCGCAGATATCTCACTGTGGCCGAAGGGAGCTTTGCGAAAAACCCCCGCGTCGCCGATAGCGAGCGCCATAGCCGAAGCAGCGGGCTGAAAAGAAATTACAACATCTCCCGCTAAAGGGGACCATGAGGCGATGCGAAGCCGGAGCACTTGCACTATCGCGTTGCGTTGGCGATCGTTTCGCATGCTAGCAACGCTTGCATGCGAAATGGGCATGCTACCGACCTCGCGTCATGTCTTCCCTTTAGCCTGGCCGTTAATTCTCACAGGGCGAATGGGGAACGCGGTCGACAGGCGCGCGAGAGGGGGGAGCGTAGGAGGGGACACGCATGCGCTGGCGCTCATCGTGGCGTTGCGCAGGAGAGAATGAGGCGCGCGAGAGGGGGGGAACGTAGGTGAGGATAGGAGTTGGAGGAGGATGCGCATGCGCAGTAAGGGTGTTCACGCCGCACACCACCACCACCGGATTGAACTCGGCCATAAGATTCTTCGCATCTAAAACTACCGCTTTCACAGGCGGAGAGGAGCATTCGGCGGGCCGCACCAAAGGGGGGAGATCGAGCGGCCGTGGCCGTTGTTGATTGTGCCTGCGTTGCCGGAACACCGGACACATTCGACGAGACTGCAGGGTGCCCAGGTGCGCGGGATGCCGTGCATTTGGACATGAGCAGACGGATTGTGCTCGTTCGTACACCCGCGCTGCGGGCCGTGGAACAACTTTCTCTAATCAAGATGGCGACTATTCGATTTGCGACGCTTAATGTACGCGGTCTTTCTGCCAAACGGCGACAAAACCAACTGTATCGCCTGGTCATAGAACAAGATCTAGACATGGTCGCAATTCAGGAAACTAAAGTAGAAAGTGAAGACCAAGTTCAAGAGCGAAAGGAATTTTTCGAAAAACTTGATGTGTATTTAGAATGTGAACGTAAGCTCATTTTGGCGGGAGATTTCAATTGTGTGCGTTCGGGATGTGACAAGACCAGTTCGAGGCCGTACAATGACGCTAGCACTTCTTTTTTAATCGATGTTTTAGCGAAGGTTCAACTGGAAGACGTGGGCGAGTGTCTTTGCTTTGGAAAAGGCGTCATGTTTACCCACTTTCAGCGTACGAGCCATGCTAGACTTGACATAGTATACGTGTCAGCTGAAGTAGTCCCTTCGTGTCACGATTACAAAGTCCCACCTGTTTCGTTTAGTGACCACTGTGTGGTTTCGTTCTGCATGGGGAAACAAAAAAGGAATAACAAACCCTTTTGTTGGGAGCTTTGGAAATTTAATGTGAATTTACTGAAAGACGAAGTGTTTGACAACTTCTTTGTAGAGGCTATAGAAAACGTTGCGAAAAGAAACTTAGAAGGTTGAGGGCAGAAGTGGGAAATGTTTAAGCAGACCATTAAAATGAAAGCACTCGAGAGAGCCACTATCGTGAGACATGCTGAAAAAGAGCGCGAGTTCCTTCTGCGTGAAAACTTGCAGCAATTGGTAGCAGAGGAATGTGCGCACGCAGGTACCTTATTAGAGGACATAAAGAACGGTAAACAAAAGCTTGAGTTAATTGACCAAGAACGATACCGGGGAGCAATGATTAGAGCTCGAGCTGAACACTTAAGCGCAGGCGAGACGCCAACAATACGAGCTCTGGGAGCCGAAAAGAAATACGCTTCAAAAAATGAAATAAGAGCAATAGAATATAAAGGAACGTTATACACTAGCAATGAGGCAATAGCCGGCATCTTTTTCGAATATTACAAAGATTCATTTTCGTTTTGTAACGCAGAAGCTGACCTGTTTAAGAGTGAGTACATTTCATTGATGCCAAGGCTGGACGACGAAAGAAAGGAAATTTTAAAAATGCCTATAACAGAGGGAGAAATTAGAAACGCGATTGATAGTTTAAATAATGGCAAGTCTCCGGGATCGGATGGCTTAAAGGGGTCATGAACCACTTTTCCAAGTAATAATCTAATGGCCTCAGTATCGGAGTGTACTGCCTCCTGAATCGATTGCCGCAAAAATTTCTCGAATCCGTCAAGAATCAGCGGAGTTACGGGGGTTTGGCGCACGCTCCCAGCGCTTTCTCTCTTTTCTCGTGCCGACGAGCGCACTGGAAGCTAGACAGGGAGGGATGGCATGGGGGAAAGAAGTTGCGCCAGCGCGTGTCATGAAACGCGATCGCTCTCCCGCTGTGATTCGCTTGCGCGAGTGCGGCTACCGTGTACTGAGGAGTGCGGCGCCGGCAAGTGGTGGCACCCCGCGGCAAGAAGCGCGTCTGATCCGAACGCCGCTCTCGATTTACGTCGGCTATCGGCCAATAAGCATGCTATGTCTCTTGCGACGTACAGCGGACAGACGCCCCGCCCACCGACGAGAGTGAGAACCGGCCTCTGTTTGAAAAGAGGGTGCCTGGGGAAACGGCAACTTCGCGCTCCGCTTGTGGCCATTACGCGGCGCGCACGACTGTAATATTTGGCAGAGCAGTTCATAGCCGTGTCAGCTTTCCGCAGGATGTGTTTTTTCAATCAGCCCAAGGGGTGCTTCATGACCCCTTTAAGTGCTTCAGTGTACAAGGCATTCAAAGACGTGATCGCGCCTTTTTTGGCGGAGGTATTTATTGACGCTTTTGAAAATAAACGTTTAACGCCATCCTTCTTGTCAGCTCACACGGTTTTAATACCAAAAACAGAAGATCCGATGTAATTACAAAGTGTGACGGCATATAGACCAATTAGCTTAACTAATGTAGACTATGAGATATTAATGAAGGTATTGGCAAAGAGATTACAGACGGCTATGAAGGAACTGGTTGGCCCCCACCAATAATAATAACTAACATACACAAAGTACACAAAATAATAACTAACATACACAAAGCACGATCAATCCTTGAGTGCTGTGACGCGATGAATCTCAATGTTGCCATGTTGCAAATTGACCTTGAGAAAGCATTTGACCGTGTGCCACATGACCTGCTCATTTCAATACTCGAGAATGTGAACGTAGGCAGTTTGATATGCGATGGAGTGCGAATGGCTTACACAGGATGCACAACAAGACTGGTTATAAATAAATCAGTGGGTGAGCGTATACCGGTGCTTCGATCAGTAAGACAGGGATGCCCACTATCGCCCCTACTATTCGCTATTTTTATTGAGCCATTCTGTTTAAGCGTAATTAAGAACACCTCGATACGCGGATTTAATTTACATAAGGCCGAGGTTAGCTTTCTTGCTTACGCTGATGACATCGCAGTTTTCTGTACCAGTTATGACAGTGTAATGCATGCCGTCGATGCGGTGAAAGGTTTCTGTCAAGTAAGCGGTAGCGCCGTAAATTGGCATAAATGTCTTTTTGGTTTTTGGCATGGGGAATGGGACGTCACACCAAGGTATTTTATGAATATTCAGTGGCAAGAAATGCCAGCAAAGTATTTAGGAGTGCTGCTGGAGAACTGCAGTGACAGCGAGTCATATTGGAAAAAAAGAAACAAAGGTGTTACGAGATAAGACAGATAAATGGAAGGGTTGGGGTATGTCAATATTCGCGCGGGCCACAACGTGCAACTTGTTTCTGGTAAGCAAGCTATGGTACGTAATGCAAGTGTTACATTGCAGTAGAATAAACGTGCAAAAAATACACAGAGTATTTGCGGTCTTCATTTGGAGCTCTGTCTGGGAAAAATTAAGTCGCACGAATCTTTTCAGGAAAGTACGAGATGGAGGGCTTGGTTTAGCTCATACGTACATACGTCAACTAGTTAATCGTTTTCTTTTCCTTCGTGATTCAGATGACCCTTTTCTGAGGACAGCGATACAACTGAGGCTGTGTAGAGTCTTACCGGGTTTCATAGTTTCGTCACAAAGTGTGCAAGGACCCATAAGGGGCTATCTTAAAGAAGTTGTTTCATCATTCCATTTCTTGTCAGTGCGTTTTTCGTTTGAATACTTGACGGAGCTGTCACGTAGAAAATTGTATAAAGACCTTGTGGATGTTTTATTGCCTGTGCCGTTGTACCGTGAGCTATTTTCTGCAGGCCCAGGCCAAGATGTACTTAAACGCGCGAAAAGAATGCTCGTAGCGCCAGGAGTTAAAACGTTTTTCTTTAAATTGCACACCGGCACTTTTCCAGTTAAAACATGGTTGAAAGATGAAGGATTATTTGTACCATGGGGCCCAGATTGTTTCCTATGCAAAAAACCGGAGACCATTGAACACGTTTTCATAGACTGCTGGAGTGGGGTGTTTTTCTGGGATATATTACAAAGAACTCTAAAAAAGAAGTTACCGTTAAATTCACATGGAATCCGGTTTCTCTCCGTTCAAAATGAAGATGGCGTACCTTACGACCTTACTATGATCCTGGGCCTGCATAGTATATGGCAAACCCGAACGCCCTTTCACATTGCCGATGTGGAAGTCAGACCAGTTCGCGATTACTTCCGCGAATGTGTGTCTCGTCTTGTCGAAATGCAGAAAGTGCAGATGGATGTATCGGAGTGGGTTCCCAGAGTGGAGTCGTTGTTGCACATGCCAATGTTTTAACATGCAGTCAGCTAACAGGTGATGGTGTATCATTGTGCTGTTCCCTGGTTTACGATTAGTGTGTGAAAATACTTGTGTGAGGCAATAAACCAAAGAAAAGTCTGCGTGGCTTATGGATGAGGCGTCTGACTTCGGCTCAGAAGACTGCAGGTTCGAGTCCTGTCGCGGACGAAATAATTTTTTTTTCGACGTTTCGCTAGCCACAGGCATTCGCGTCCATATTCGAATGCCATTTTTGTTTCAAAAAGAAAAAGAAATAACAACAAAGATCAGATATGTCAGCACTCTAGCCTGTTGTCCGCGTGGCCTAATGGATAAGGCGTCTAACTTCGGATCAGAAGATTGCAGATTCGAGTCCTGTCACGGACGAAGTCGTTTTTTTATGTATGCGGATTTATGGCAAAGTATTAAACGGGTGGCCACGTCGGAGGAAGACCGCATAGCTTGCGTTTGCAGAAAATAAATAAAAACAAAAGCGGTAGTTTGTGCGTGAATGGACAGAAAAATCTTCAATCTGCGTCGCTTTTAGTCCTTTTGACGCGTTTTAATATTTTTTAAATGTAACATCTCACACTGTTACGCGGCAGTGAATGCCTGATTACTTCGTTTCATGTTGCTGTTCCTTGTTCTCTTTCAGGGTTCATTATTTTGCTTGTCTGTGTACCCCCGCGTTCTCGTTCACGCGAACATGTGCGAAATAAAATTTCAGCAAGAAACGTAAGGGGTGATCAGTTTTAGTTACTGAACTCCCGCGTAGTTTCCCCAGTAATACCCAACCAGTATGAACATAGGCGTGCGCACACAGGGGGGGGGGGGCAATCACCTAAGAGGGGGGGCTCAAAATCTGCCCCGTACATTGACCCTTCCAGTCACCTAAGAAAGGGGGGGGGGCGCGCACAATCTACCCCATACATTGACTTAGTAGGGTGGGGGGCGCTCCGATGAACCTTTGCCCCCCCCCCCCTGATGGGGAACCCTGCGCACGCCTATGAGTATGAAGCGGAGTGTGAAACGTATACGGTGACACACTCTGGTTTAGGAGTAAGAACGAGCCTTGTGCCTGGGAGTGTATGATGGATATAATATACCACGGAAAATGAAATCTCAAAAGTAAAATGATCTTTACTCGTGTGTGAACACATGACCCCGCAGCTGTAATATGATATGTTATTAGGTAGCAGCTGCAATTACTGCATCTAATCAATCTCCAAAATTGACCGGCCGCGTCATCGCTGGCTAATTACCCCGGCGTTTAATTGTCGCCGCTTGCAGAGGTAGGAAAACCGGCTGCACTTAATGTTCAACGCAGAGCAGTAGATGAAGGGAAAAAATAATGTCGAAGGTGTGCCTGTCTTGAGAAGCAATGTTCAGTCGTAAACCATTTACGCTTGTCTGAGTCATAATGGTGGGGCACTTCCTCTTTCAGAGGACGACAATCAGAGCAAAACGGCTCGACTGGCCATTAGACCTTTTCTCTTCGCACTCACAGCAGTGGGGAAAAGTTTGATTTGTAAAACGCGAAATAACTGCAAGAACATTAGGGAACTAGGAAAAAGTAATTTATTATTATTAGGGTTTTACGTCCCAAAACCACAATATGATTATGAGGGACGCCGTAGTGGAGGGCTTCGGAAATTTCGACCACCTGGGTTTCTTTAACGTGCACGTAAATCTAAGTACACGGGCCTCTAGCATTTTCGCGTTCATCAAAAATGCGGCCGCCGCGGCCGGGATTCGATCCCGCAACTTTCGGGTCAGCAGTCGAGCATAATAACCACTATAGACAACCACGGCGGGTGTCGGCAAAAGTAAGTGGTGTGCATGACGGGCTGTGGCCGCCCTAACAGCGCTGTCGGCGACGACGTTTGAATATATACCTGTATTTCTTCGACGACAGGCTGTCATTGGAGGTGGACGTAAAGGAACGGCGCGTCCCGGCGAACTATTTTTGTCTCGTGTTGTAATGTTTTCGAAGACGCTTCCACGGCCTATTCTACCTGCATTCTTCAACGGGGCACGATGCGCGACCTCTTACAAAACCTGTATGGGCCGATCCCGAAGGCAGTGCAGTGTAACAGAGTCTCACCAAGTCAAACGTCTTCAACTACGACATTTGCTTACATACTACCCGCAATCTTTAGCACCAACTAATGTTGCTTAAGATTGGGCCATTCGACGTTGTAAAAGCAACGTTACTTTCATTAACTGCCAGTGCACTGATTGAGGTTATCTTCTAATTTTTATTTGCAATTTGCAGGTTTGCGGCTTATTATTTGCAGGTTTGCGACTGTAGTCACGCGAGTGAAAAATCCAGCAGCGATCAGCGATTGAGCCAAAGCATTCGCTTTGCGACCAAAGCTGCCATGTGCGACCACTTACACCTGCGACTAACCTTGTCGCGCGACCGGTGCTAGTTGCAGGTGTAAACGAGCCACTGCCGTATCGGTGTGTGGTACCAAGTTCGTTTCATCGGCGTCATCTTCTAACTATCGGAGATGCATGACGTTGCATTAACGAGAAAATTATTGAACATAAGATGCCGTTAACCGGAGGATCACTGACGTATCATTCGTTGCATTGTCACAATTGTAAATGCACGCATATATGAGAGGACTGCGCAGTTTTATAGCGCTACAAGAACGAAAAAACGAGTTAAATGGTTGCGGTTTGACATATCAATAGTAGTGGAAATGCACGCGTTAACCAGCCTTCGATTAACTTGCATACAAAATAAATAAATGCCTAAGCAGTGACCTCTCGCGCAGACCAACACGCGTGCCTGAACCACGGGTGCCGCTGCCATACTTTGGCATGCGCAGACGAGTTTCGTCTCCGAGGCCGAACCACATGCAGCGTTCTTGCCAGCGTTTCGTTCCCCGGCGTCACTCGGCGTCGACGCTACAGACGACGGTGGCCGAAACTTCCACCTCAGGATGGTCCAGACATCACTGGCGTCAGCGTCGGCGCCGGAAACAGTTCGATAGACGCCGAACCAATCAGCGTGCGGCTGGCAGCGAGTTCCGCTACGTAACGGCGTCGTCGCTGCTGCCAAAATGGCTGCCGCCCGCCTCGGATCTATTAAGTCGTCGCCGTGCACTTGTGTGGCCCGTAAGTTCTCAACTGATGCTTGTATTTGACTTAGCTTGTTCCCTAGAATCTTCGACAGCAAAGCGTTCGTGGTATCTTTGAAGTGATTCCAGAAGTCATACACAAGCTCATCGGTAGGCTTGGCAGGAATGAGTGTATTGGCTGAATACGTGGTCTCAGAGATGTGCGACAACTTCGAGCTCAGAGGCCATATATTACGAGTTTGTGGTTCTTAATGCCAATAGCTGGCGCTACAAGTCAAATAAAGGAAAATAATCCTTTCGGCGGCACTGTGACTCGTATTTTGCACTAAAAAACTGCAAATGAGACATAAAAGCTATAGTCAGGAATATATCTTGTTGATACATTGACGGAAACTGCACACTGCTTTGCGAGGTGCCAGGTTCATTCCCTTTGGTCACAATGCACTTTAAGAACTGTGACTCTCTTTTTATGCATGTGAGAGTCATATGTGTAGCACTCCCTTTAGAGAGGCACGTTAACCCTTTTTAGGAAAGTCGCGGAACGCACGACTTTCCAAAAGAGAGTCAATGCACGACTCTCCTAAAGAGCGTCAACTTGCCTCTCTAAAGGAAGTGCTACACATGTGACTCTTACACGAAAAAATAGAGAGTCAAAGGACACCTGTTTTTTTCTTAGAGTGTACGGCGCTGGGCTGGCGCTGGCCTCAGCACTTATCATGTGGTCGCAGCGTTTATGTGGCGACGCCACGATGCGCAACGCCAGAAAACGCCGGCAAAAACACTGCATGTGGTTCGGCCTTTAGGCCAGCGTGTGCCCCTTCTGTTGATATTAAGCGTTCGTGTTGTCTGGTTGTTTGATGACTGCGTCTGCACTCGTTACATTTTTCCTGATTACTGCCCTGACGAAGGAAAGTCACCTTGTAGAAACGCTGGTTCCAGCGGCATTTTCTGTTCAGTGACTTCTCGTCACAGTGGTTTACACACCATCATTTCCCCTACTTTTTCCATAAGACCGCACAGAGAGATAGAGAGGAGCTCTCAATCTACTGCCCCAACGACTTGGTGTGTGCTGACGTCGGCGTGGCTGCCACGTTCGCGTACTAGCACGGTTCCCCCGCCACGGTAGTCCAGAGGTTGTGGCGCTCGACTGCTGACCCAAAGGTTGCGGAATCGAATCCCGGCCGCGGTGCCTGCATTTTCGATGGAGGCGAAAATGTTTGAGGCCGGCCGTGTACTTAGATTTAGGTGCACGTTAAAGAACCCCAGGTGGTCGAAATTTCCGGAGCCCTCAACTACGGCGTCCCTCACGATCACATCGTGATTTTGGGACGTTAAACCCCAGATATTATTATTATTTACCAGCACGATTCATCACGTGCAACCTATATGTACGCGTCAGAGTTATCTCAGTTTTCCACAGGTACGCGCCATGTGAATCACCTACCATGTTGAACAAAACCGCTGCTTTACAAACCCTTCAACGCAGGGCCAAAATATGTTGACAAAAATTCATGTACGTACTTACGCATAATAAAGTAAATATTAACGCTACACTACATATCCAGCTTACAGAGGCGTCCCGCTCGACACAGGCATAAACAAGTGCTCGCTGAATACTGCGCGGATTGTTGGCAAAATTTATTTCTACCACTGACTATAAGAATATGGAATGACCTTCCCCTAAGCATACCATAATACATTGCTGACCCAGTTTTTTATATTCAGCTGAAAGCGAAACACGCGCACTGTATGATAGATAATTGGAATTCGATCGACGGGACCGAAAGAAAACAAAAAAGACGCCAGGCCTGCGCAGAAAGCGCAGCACAGTCACAGCGAAAGCTGGAAGAGTGACATTTCTAGAGCCCGTTGTAAAATCTCTTGGGGCTACTAATACATGTACACTGCTAGTTACCCACTACGCCATAAATCATAATTTTGGAAAGTTGGGAAGCACCCTTTACGCCTTTATTCGTCATTCTGCGGAGAAGCCAGGTACCCGCTACACGTCTGTAAGGCTGTTAGGCCGCATCAACGAGGTGCACATAATGCATTATGTGCACTTCGTTGATGCGGCCATGGGCGTGCGCACAGAGGGGGCAGGGGGGGGGGGGGGGCTTTTCACCTAAGAGGGGGGAGGCGCAATGTCAGTCCCACACATTTAAATAATAAGGAGGGGGCGCTGCGACTCGGGGAGGGGGGCGCAATGTCAGCGCCATACATTGACATAATTGGGAGGGGGGAGTGCTGCGATGAACCTTCGCCCCCCCTCCCCTGAATGGGAACCCTGCGCACGCCTATGGATGCGGCGGCTGATGACGATGAAAAATTATTGCTGAGCCCCTTGTAATGGGGATAGTATTGTTTTATTTATACTTAACTGATCCATAGGAGGGAACCCTACAGGCTTGTTCACTCGTTTGTTTATATGATCTTTTTTTTGCTATTTTGTTGTTCCGCTTTATTTTTTTTTTCACCCGCACTTGAGGAGTCACACTATGCATTTTTGTTTTACGGTCTAACACCCCTGTTCTAAAATTCTTACAGCCTCGTGTTGTAATGAATTTTTCTCCTCTGGGAAATCTTTCGAGCTATAATTTATGGCTTATTACTCTGTTTACATTTACATCGTTAAATAACGCCTGCTTTCTCTATCATTGTATTGATTTGTTGTTGCATTAGCATATAGCACAGGTAGTACTAGTTGTATAATTACTAATCTACTGTGTATGTGCACCTGCTAAAATCCCTTTGAGGTTCGCAGTGTATTCAAGTGAGTGAGTGAGTGAGTGAGTGAGTGAGTGAGTGAGTGAGTGAGTGAGTGAGTGAGTGAGTGAGTGAGTGAGTGAGTGAGTGAGTGAGTGAGTGAGTGAGTGAGTGAGTGAGTCAGTCAGTCAGTCAGTGAGTGAGTGGGCCAGTCAGTCAGTCAGTCAGTCAGTCAGCCCGTGAGCGAGTGAATAAGCAAGCAAGCAAGCAAGTATGCGAGTGAGTGAGTAGGTAGGTGAGTAAGTAAGTGAATGAGTGAGTGAGTGAGTGCTGGGTGAGTGAGCGGCAAAGTCCGTCCGAGAATGAGAAAGTAAGGAAGTGAGTCCGTGAGTGAGTGGATAGGTGAGTAAATGAATGAGTGAGGGAGGGAGGTCGGTCCTCACTGTCTGGCATGCGTAATCATGCGAACGGCAACTAAACTTTGCAGTTCGATATCTCGAAGCATTAATGCGGTAGAAGGATTCTGCCAAATGAAACTGCGTAGAAATACGACGGCGTCCAACCGTACTAAAAACATGCCTGCTTATACTAAAAGGCTAATTATTCATTTTTAGCTAATTAAGTCACATCAATAATTACCAGCTCATTCTGTGTCCCACTGGGCGCATGCATAACCTTACTGTAGAGGTAGTCTCCACGTACACCTAAGCGCCTAATTAAAAAAAAAAAACTGTCGACTTAACTTTGATCACCTTGTACATAGCTGCCGTGGTGGTTTAGTCGCTACGGCTTTGTGTTGCTATGCTTGAGGGCGCGAGTTCTTTTCCCGCAATAGTGACAGTGCCTTGATGAGGGTGCAACGCAAAATCGCCCGTGCACATGTGTTTAGGTGACCGTTAGGGAACCTGAGACGGGCGTTCATCCGGAGACATTCCACTACAGAAGGCTTGATAATCACATCATGGTTCTCGCAGGTAATAAACTGCAATAATTTAAGTTAAAACTAGTCGCTTTCTTTTCATGCACCCAGCAGCCGTGTTTGGGCCGTCGACCGCCCATATCCGAAGTGCGCTACACGTCTCTTCTCGTGGTGAGCCGTTTTGTCTTATTTGGTGACCATAGTTTCGTTTTGTCTCCCACACTGGGTGAATAAGGATGATGTTACACTCTTTTACACTTAAGCAATAATTTCGAACCTTCGGGAATCTTATCGTCCCACGATTAAAAATCTAAGCCTCCTTCTTAAAGAAAGATGGTTGAACGAGAAGTTTTCTCCCATACAGACGGGATCAAAGTCCAAAGCAAACGACCACGCAACAAACCCAAGAAATGCTGAGCGACCCGATGCGATGCATATGTGATTTGATTGAAGTAAGATGACAGACTGGGTGAGTTGGTTGAAATGCATGGTAATTGAACCATAGCACAAAAGACGCGACCAAGAAAGAGAAGCCCCGAGAAAAAGAATACATCTACAGCGTTCGATGTGTCTTCTCTTTCTTGGTCCCGTATTTTGCACTGTTCTTCAAGTAACGTGATTTGATTCTTTAGGATTGTATTTTTTGAATGTTGAATTTGAATGAAGACACATTTCGTTAAGTTTCATAGCCTTTATATTAGATCATGTAGCCGTTGATTACACGCACACACTTTCACGGACGACTGTACACTTGCACAGTATTGCCTTGTGATCACTGCGGTAGACACGTCAGAGGCTCTGCCATCGTAACGTGACCAACTCCCAACGAGGTCAACGGCAACCTACCTTCCTTTAACACTATGCGAACGGTTACGCGTATACCCTCCGATGCCCGGAGGTCTACCCACGCTGAACGTCGTGGAGGAGCGACTGGTTGTGCCTCGACTGTCGTTCATGTGCATCCGGCGCCTGACTCACAGTCGTGGTCAGTACGGCATCAAGGGACAGATCGTCCATCATTCACACACACGCACGGACATACATGAACGGCCGTCGAGGCGCAACCAGTCGTTCCTCCATGGCGTTCAGCTTGGATAAGCCTTCGGGCATCGGAGGGTACACGTAACCATTCGCGTTGCTGATTTGCAATAATATGTGTCCATGTGCTTCGAGTTATCGATGAATGCGCCCTCGCGCTGCCCATTGCTAGCTTCCTGTTTAGCTCAATTAGTATATAGCGACCGCCCCGTAATGGCGCTGGTCCCGGGTTTGCTCCCCGGACCAGGAAAAATTTTTCGGTGACTATAGGAAGCTTCCTTTCTGAGAAATCCGTATAGATTTCCTTATGGCTTCGTGCTACTAACGGGTGGTTGTTAATTTCCCTTTTATATATGTGACTGTTCTTACAAACTTACACAGAGGGCTAAGTAAGCTATTCAATGCGTTGCCAGCGCTTGCCGTTCTTTGGCAACATTGTGCGTTCACCGGAAACGTACCCTAGAAAACTTCCTGTTTACCTTGTTTTAGCGTGGTTTTAGTCTGCGTTGCTGGCCGCGGCTGTTGTGTTTCGATGTTTTATGCGCATAGAACTATTCCGATGAAGTGCTCGCGACTCGGACACTGCTGTGTGGCGGTGCCAGGATGCAGTCTGCGATTCTGAACTAATTTGCTATCCCAAGTAAAAATGCAACTGTTTCCCGACAGATGAAGGCAGAAAGAGCGCCTGGATTGCAGCGATCAGGCGAGAAACCTGCATGCCAACAAAGAGCGCGTATAGATTTGTTCTGCCCATTTCATCAAAGGGAAGTAAAGCTCAACGCATCGCTACTCTATGGCACACAGGCGATGCACAGACGTTAGTCGAAGGTCCTTAATTACAAGGAACACATCGGAAGCCGTCGTCTTTCACCGACGACAGAAAACTGCGCTGACGCCTGAAGTGGAGAGCAAAACGTGAAACCTGGCTGACGCCGAAGATCCATCGTAAAGGCATTTCTTGTAGTAGGAGCCTCATCAGTTATGTGTACTGTTCGAAGCAACATTCGGGACACCAAAGCAGCCGCGCTCGACATGAATCGCCGCACAGTGTACGTCGCGGTGTCCACGTTTTGTTGCCAATTGCAGTGTACGCCGTTGCATTTGCTTTTTATGAGATCGACACCTGCGAGTGGGTTCGCATCGGTGCGAGCAAATTACTCATATGTTGCCACCAATGCACATCGTCACACTCTAGATAATTTATCTTTCGGTGTGAGCGTGGACTGTAGATGTAGGCCGGTTAACTTGAAAGTTTGGTTCACGAATAGTGTACTCGTGAGTAAACCATAGTAGTTCGCCTGACTCAGCCGCACCTGACGTCATCACATGATGAGTACGTTTTATATTATCTCAGTAACACCGAACACTTTGGATCGCGATCGATTCAGATTAGCGCCGATCTCTATCAAAAGTTCCCGGTGTGACACAGGCGCAGTAATAGGCGTTTCATCGTGATGTGGTGTGCCTAGACCAAACTACATATATATGTCCACGGATGTGACAGGCGACAGGTTTTTAGCCCCCAGTCGAAAAGCTGAATTAACACAACTTCCCTATCCAGCGGATCAAGCAACTGTTCTCGCCACTGCAGTTTCTGCTTGTACCTTTCCCGTGCGACGTCGTCGAGCCCCTTCATGTAGTCGTTAGACATCGCTCTAAACACATCTGAAGGAATGCGCCAGAAATAATAGCGCAACATACTGAAACACACCAGGCAAACACCGCCGCGACTGTTGAAAAATATTACCGGAAGTGCCACACCGGAAGCCTTCTTGGGCAGACCTTTCGGCGCATGCCAGTTTGTTTACAAACAGCGAAACCGTCTATAGTGGTTGACTAGCGAGTGACTTCACTCGCATGGTGTAGGACTTCCTATATGATGCCGTGCCCTCAGGCGTTCATTCAAATGCAAAGAATTCCTAAATACCTTCTCATATGTTTATTTTCGAGGTATTCTGCATTTATGCGTAATAATTACACGACATGAGCGCTCTGCGCTGGCCAAAACATCACCACCAGCGCTGAAGCTGACGTCAGCGAACAGGTGCTCACTAGCGCCACACAACTTATACATTCTGTCCCTAGCGGCAGAAGGAATGAACTAGCACATGCGTGCTGGAGAGGAGACATCCGTCAAGATCGGGAGTTCCAGTAGGTCGTGAGAAAAACCGCATGTGCGGTGTTCCGCCCACTTGTCAGGATGGCCGAGTGGTCTAAGGCGCCAGATTTAAGCTCTGGTCCTCGAAAGAGGGCGTGGGTTCGAACCCCACTTCTGACAATTTTTTTTTTCTTACTTTTTTTCCACATGTGCCTGCAATAGCTTCAATTTCTTCGATTAAGCAGTAAATTGAAATATCCGTGATTTAATAAAATTGTGGATGTTTTTTCTTTCTGCTCTTTCTTTCTCTTTCTCGCTCTTTTCATTTTTATTTCTCTTTCGTTCCTTTCTTTCTCTTTATGTCTCTCTTTGTCTTTCTATATATTTCTATCTCTCTCTCTCTTTCTGTCTTTCTATCTCTTCATGTCTTTATTTCCATTATTTCTCTCTCTCTCTCTCTCTCTCTATATATATATATATATATATATATATATATATATATATATATATATATATATATATATTGTCGCGGTGCAACGCGGACAAACGAGAAGGACAACTTGCGACAGAGAAGGAGCGTGTTGAAATCAGCTGAACAGAAAAACGTCTTCCTTGTCTTTCCCACCGAAAGCTACTGTCTCACTAGCCGGAGTCTGTGAAGCCTCACCATCGTCATCGTCGTTTATGTTTAAACACGTGTCACTTGCCTCTCCTTAACAGAGCATCGGCCCGATGCTAAACCAGAACCACCGTTTTACGGAAGCGCACAGTCAGTCGGTGGCATAGGGCTTCATGCGTACCACATGCACGAGTTCTGGCCGGTGCTGGCGACGCCTTGTGCAATAGGGACTGTCGGAGACGACCTCGTAGGTTACGTCACTCAGCTGTCGCGATACACGATATGGCCCGAAGTAACGCCTTAACAGTTTCTCGGACAGTCCACGTTTTCGTATGGGCGTCCAAACCCACACTCGGTCGCCGGTTGCGTAGGTTACTATTCTGCGGTGGGCATTATAGCGGCCTGCATCGTAGTCTTGTTGCTGGCGGGTTCGCAAGCGTGCGAGCTGCCTAGCTTCTTCCGCGCGTTGAGTAAACACGTCGGCGTCCGTGTCGACGTCGTCCCATTCGTGTAGTAACATCGCATCCAACATCGTCCGTACCTCCCGTCCGTGAACGAGGCTGAATGGAGTCATGCGAGTCGTTTCTTGTTTAGCTGTATTGTATGCGAACGTGATATAGGGCAAGATTTCGTCCAATTTTTATGTTGGGCATCCACGTACATCGAAAGCATGTCCTCAATAGTCTTGTTTAAGCGCTCTGTTAATCCGTTCGTTTGCGGGTGGTAGGCAGTTGTCTTACGATGAGTCGTGCCACCTAACATCAAGACATGGTCTAAAAGAGCTGCCGTAAATGCGGTTCCGCGGTCTGTAATCACGACGGCTGGGGCACCATGTCGCAGTACACCATTCTCTATGAAAAATCTCGCAACTTCCGCCGCTGTACTTCTTTGGATTGCCTTTGTTTCGGCGTACCGGGTCAGATAATCCGTTGCGACGATAACCCAGCGGTTCCCTGCAGTAGAAGTAGGAAGTCGACCCAAAATATCCATTCCGATGTGGGCAAATGGTGTTCGTGGGACTTGAACAGGTTGCAGCAGGCCGGCCGGTTTCGTCGGAGGCGACTTGCGTCGCTGGCAGTCGAGGCAAGTACGAATGTGGTGCTTCACGGCTGTGGTGAGCCTTGGCCAGTAGTATCCTTGCCGAACTCTTGCCAATGTGCGTGTGTAGCCTAAGTGACCAGAAGTCACCTGGTTGTGACATGCTTGAAGCACTTCAGTACGAAGGTTTGCAGGAATGACGAGCAAATAGGGAGGTCCGATCGACGAGAAGTTTTTGTAAAGGACGCTGTTCCGTAAACAAAACGACGGCAATACTCGTGCAAAAACTCTGGGTGCATTCTGAGATTGTCCGTCTAAGTAATTAATTAAACCAAGCAACTCAGGGTCGTCACGTTGTTGTTGGGCGATCGTGGACGTGTCGAGGACACCAAGGAATGCAGTTTCATCCTCATCGGGTAGAGAAGCCGACTGTATTGGTGATCGGGACAGGCAGTCGGCGTCCATGTGTCGCTTCCCCGACTTGTGTACGACCGTCAGGGGCGTAGCCAAGGGGGGGGGGGGGGGGGGGGGGGTTGGGGGGGTTCAACGCCCCCCCCCCCCCCCCCCGATATTTTTTAGTTTTGCTTGCGTATATAGGCATGTACACATACAAACGCACGCACGAACAGACATAAAGTATGGCTGAACCCCCCCCCGAAAAAAATTTCTGGCTACGCCCCTGACGACCGTCATATCAAATTCTTGCAGCCTCAGACTCCAACGCGCTAATCGACCGGTGGGATCTTTAAGATTAGTCAACCAACAGAGTGAATGATGGTCGCTAATAACTTTGAAGGGGCGGCCATACAAATACGGGCGAAATTTCATAACTGCCCATACCACGGCGAGGCATTCTTTCTCTGTTGTTGAATAATTAGCCTCTGCGCGTGTTAGCGTTCTGCTTGCGTAGGCGATGACTCTTTCCGTGTCCTCTTGCCGCTGCACTAGCACAGCTCCCAGACCCACATTGCTAGCGTCTGTGTGAAGCATCGTGGGGGCTTCCTCGTCGAAGTGGGCAAGCACGGGGGGTGTTTGAAGACGTTGGCGCAGATCATTAAACGCAGCTTCCTGTTCGTCATTCCACTGAAAGGCGACGTCGTCCCTCGTGAGCCGAGTTAAACGTGACGCAATGCGTGCGAAGTCTGCGATAAACCGCCGATAATAGGCACAAAGGCCCAGGAAGCGCCTGACAGCCTTCTGATCGGACGGTACCGGGAACTGTGCAACGGAGGCAATTTTTTCAGGATCGGGCCGAACGCCTGCGTGGCTGACGACATGACCAAGAAATTGTAGCTCTTCAAAACAAAAGTGACATTTCTCTGGCTTTAACGTCAGGCCCGCGGACCTTATGGCTCGTAAAACAACTTCCAGTCTCTTGAGGTGCTCGTCAAAAGTTGCGGAAAAGACAATGACGTCGTCAAGATAAACCAAGCAGGTTTTCCACTTCAACCCCGAAAGGACGGTGTCCATGAGCCTTTGAAAGGTAGCGGGCGCTGAACACAAACCGAATGGCAAGACTTTAAATTCGTATAAACCATCTGGTGTCACAAAAGCGGTTTTCTCCCGGTCTCTTGGATCTACCTCGATTTGCCAATATCCGCTCCTCAAGTCCATTGAAGAAAAGTAGCGAGCGTGTCGAAGTCTGTCAAGCGAGTCATCGACACGTGGAAGCGGGTACACATCTTTCTTGGTCACTTGATTCAGCTTCCTGTAGTCCACGCAAAAACGCAGGGTGCCGTCCTTTTTCTTGACTAGGACTACAGGTGATGCCCAGGGGCTCTGTGATGGCTGAATCACGTCATCTTCAAGTATTTTCGCTACTTGTTGCTGTATCACTTCGCGTTCCTTGAGAGCCACACGATAGGGATTCTGGTGAATAGGTCTCGCCGTGTCTTCGGTAATTATTCGATGCATCGTTAGCGGCGTACGGCCAACTCGTGATGTCGATGAAAAGCAGTCCTGGAATTCGGCTAGCAGCTCAAGAAGTCTCTTTCGTTCGTCCTTTGGCAAGGTAGTACCAACGTCAAGAACGGGTGCCGATTCTTGTTTAGGCGCTTCGTCCAGTATCGATAAACAGCCTTGGACTTCTACAATATTGTCAAAGTAAGCGACGGCTGTGCCCTTAGGAAGGTGCCGGCGCTCAGCACTAAAGTTGGTGAGGAGCAAGTTCGTGCGTCCAGCAGTGACAATGACAATACTTCGCGCAACTGAAATGCCATGGCTAAAGAGCAGCGAGCTAATTTGGTCTGCAATGCCTTCGCCGTCGAACGGTGCGTCCCCTGCCACCGAAACAAGAGTGCATGACCGTGGCGGGATGACCACATCATCATCAGTTAGACGCAGAGGTTCATGTGTCGCCCCTGAACAATCGACTAAACCAGGGCTGTTGCGAAACGTTATTAAACTGTCCGGGATGTTGATGACGGCGCCATATTCTCTCAAGAAATCCATCCCAATAATTAGGTCTTTGCAACATGAGGCGAGAACAACGAACGCCGCCACGAAAGAAGAACCACCGATGTTGATTCTCGCTGTACACCTTCCGATAGGCATCAGTCACTGGCCTCCTGCGGTCCTTAGGTGAGGTCCCGTCCACGGCGTCTTTACTTTCTTGAGGCGTACGGCGAGGTCTTCACTTATAATAGAAAAGTCGGCACCGGTGTCAACTAATGCG
The DNA here is from genome assembly GCF_013339695.2 of Rhipicephalus sanguineus. NCBI lineage: Eukaryota > Metazoa > Arthropoda > Arachnida > Ixodida > Ixodidae > Rhipicephalus > Rhipicephalus sanguineus. Next base: position 53,759,837 of record NC_051176.1, read on the forward strand.
GTCACTTGTTGTCCGTCCACGAGAACGGCAAGGTCTGCGGTCACAGTTTCGTCGTTACGTCGTGTCGGCTTTACGGCGTCCTGTGGTGAGAGTAATGGGGGCTTTTTTTCGTCGTCTTGACGGCCTGCAACCTTACCGCCAGAGGTCGCCGCCTTCAGTTTCCCCGGCGTGGGCTGGGTGACCTCCTTCCTCGGACGTCAGCAAAAGTGCGGCGGTGTGATGAAGGCGAGTGGGCAAGAGACGGAGAGCGTGGTCGATGTCCCAAACCCGGCTGGTAACCAGGCATGCTCTCGTCGTCATTGGTACGTCGGTCGTCAAAATGGGGTCGAGGCGCTGGAGGTCCTTGAGAACCAGTGTCGTCGCGGCGCGATACGTAGTCGTCGTTGGCGCGTCGACTGTCAGACCAGGGCCTCAGAGGGCGAAACGAATCGACGCGGTGCCAGCAATGACGGGAAATATGGCCCACACCTCCGCAGTTAAAACAAAGTGGACGCCTATCTACGGTGCGCCAGGCGTCTGTTTTGCGAAGCTGTGTGCGTCGCAACGGCTCCTCTTGTGAAGAAGGCCATGGCATGCCAGCGGATGGCTGGTCGTATGGCGGCAGGACGGCAGGTCGCCTCGATGTGTCCTCCTGCGGTGGTGGCCAAGGAATGGCTGCAGTTGGCTGGCGGTACGACGGTGGAACGGGTGGTGGGCGTCGAAGGGCGGCGGCGTAGCTCATGGGACGCTGATCTTGAGGAGTATCAGCCGTCGAGAATGCTTGGCGGATTTCGTCGCGGACGATTTCAACGACAGACGCTGTGGGCGCTTCCATTACCGGAGTCCGCAACTTCTGCAGTTCCTCGCGAACAATCTCCCTGATCAAGTCACGCAAGGAGCTATGATTGTCAAACGTCATGGCGGCGGCATGAAGTTGGGCGCTGCTGGATAAGCGGTCGTACTGTCGGCATCGTTGGTGAAGTGCCCGCTCGATAGCCGTAGCCTCCTTGATAAAGTCCGCCACGGTGCTTGGCGGGTTGCGCAGAAGTCCGGCGAACAACTGCTCTTTTACGCCGCGCATGAGGTAGCGCAACTTCTTATCATCGGTCATATGGGGGTCAGCTCTACGAAAGAGACGGGCCATGTCCTCAGCGAGCATCGCGACTGTTTCATTGGGTTTTTAAACCCGTAACTCCAGTAGTTGCTGGGCGCGGTCCCGTCGATCGACATTGGCGAAGGTGTCAATCATCTGCTGTTGAAAGTCGCGCCATGTTGACAGAGTGCCTTCGCGGTTTTCATACCAAGTACGAGCGCTGTCGTCAAGGTAGAAATAGGCGCGGGAGAGCTTTTGCTCAGTAGACCACTGGTTGATCTTGGCAACACGTTCATAGTGCTCAAGCCAGTCTTCAACGTCTTCGTGTGCGCCACCACCAAAGCGATCAGGCACCAGTGGTTGAAAAAGCGTTACCTGAGATGGGTTGGGAGGAACGCTGGCTTGGAGTACCTGTTGCGGGCTGGCGTTGGCCATTGGTAGAGGTAGGCGGCGCCTTGTGGAGGGTTCCGGCGAAGGGGTGAGCTCGGGAGCAAGGCCGCGCAGCCGACGACTAAAGCGATGCACGGGAGTTGCGATAGGTGCGTCCGGGCTGGATGAACGACTCCCAGTGGGAGTGTGGAGCATCAGGCAGGGTTGTGGTCCAGCACCTCCACCAGTGTCGCGGTGCAACGCGGACAAACGAGAAGGACAACTTGCGACAGAGAAGGAGCGTGTTGAAATCAGATGAACAGAAAAACGTCTTCCTCGTCTTTCCCACCGAAAGCTACTGTCCCACTAGCCGGAGTCTGTGAAACCTCACCATCGTCATCGTCGTTTATGTTTAAACACGTGTCAATATATATATATATATATATATATATATATATATATATATATATATATATATATATATCTTTCTATAGCTTTCTCTATCTCTTTCTCTTAGTGAACCAGTCGTGAGTAGTGGGATTCGCCAATTTCTGTGGCACGTACCCGTTCATGACGACGATAGTTTTCTGGTAGGCCGCACAAATTACGGCTAGCTGTCAGAAAAGTCACAGTTTTGCCTCAAGGGCGAAGCAATGAATGCGATAGCAAGAAATTGGAATGTCACAGGAAGAACGGCAAGCAGCTAGAAACTTTCTGCGCGCTGCTCAAGCACAAATAACGCAGGAAGAGAAAACGCGCAAGGCGAGTGTGAACTAACAGTCCCAGCTCGACACTTGTAGCGCGCTGCTCAATACAGAAAAAAGGACACACGAAAAAAACGCACAGGTATAGACAAGATGAGAGCTAACTGTCACAGTTGTTACTTCAACTAGCCCCTATTTTTGGCTCTTCTATCTAGCAACTCACTCCCTTCACAAACGCGGCCGCTGCAGCGAGCAAAGTGACCTTCGTGCGGTCTATAGCTTCAACGCAAACATTGCGGTGACAGCACAAGACGTACAAAACTCCCCCTCAAGAGATAAGCGCGCGAGCACGGTCGGCCACGCCCTGTTTGTCAAAGTACAAGTCGGAGGCGCACATCCCAACTCCGGCGAAACACTAGAGAGTTTCAGAATTGGGGAACCAAGAAATCTGCAAGCTGCCAGGACGCATGTGCAGAACGCAAGCCACTCTCGGACTCTTGCGCTCGCGTTGTCCCAAGACCCTGCAGCGCCTTCCTTTGGGCGGCGAACAAAAACGGAGAGTGCGCGAGCTAAAGAGAAAAAAAATAAAGACGGCGCTTGGCAGTGGCACGTGAAGCCCCGGCTCGCGTTCCCCGCGGGCGTCGATTCTGGTCACTAAGATAAAACTTCATTTGGGTCTAGTTGGTACATATTGCTGAGGCTAAAATTACAGCACAAACGCACATCTTTGTCCTTCTTACTTCTTCTTTACTTCTTTGTCCCTGCACCCATCTGAATATTATTTCATGTCTTCGCGTATTTAATACACTATCATCCTTGTTAACGTTTTGGTTTAGAGTTATTGTGTGCGCATGGGCAGTAAGGCTGCCTTGGGCTTACATATATGCGTTGGCATATGAAAGAGTAAAGCAGTTGTTAGTCAGCGCTTGTGTCGTACGTTTCTTTTCTTCGTCGGTGTCTTGTGCGTTCGCGCTGTAATTTTAGCCTCAGGATTCTGGTCACAGTGTAAGAAATATACTGTGATTCGGGTACAGCCGTCTCGTTTCTTCCTTCCTGTGGCATAAGCCTACAAGGGCAAAAGCGTTCACTTGCTCGTGCCACCACGGGACGCTCTTCTTTCCCTGGCGGACTCCACGAGTGGCGCGGCGCTACAAGCCCAAAATGGAGAACTAGCGAGCGTTGCCAGCGATACGACGCAAACGCAGCGCGGGCAACGATGCAGCATGGCCCGCGTTTCCCATAATTTTAATTTCACGACGTGTGGCGTCCCGTGCGTTTCACCCAACGCCGCATGCATTTGTATTCTACCGTTGGTATCTTGGGGAACGAATGACGCATGGCGTAATTGTCAAAGCAGCGTGCTGCGGAGCGAGAGGTCGCAGGTGCGAATCCCCGGTCGCGTACTTCGTAATTTATATATATATATTTATATTTATATATATACGGGACATGACGGCGACGTCGACAATCCGCTGCTGAGAGTGTCCGTATAATTGCTTTCTAAAAAAATTCGGCAGATCACGCGTACCGTGGGAATCGATGTTATGCGAAGCATGCGCAGGAAGGTGACTGTGTCACATTTTTTTCACATTGAGCGAAACGTTACGGAACCACGCTGGAGAATTGTGCAAATGGTATACGCACACACATCTTTTGAAGAGCTACACATGTGTTACATAACCAGTTCAGGCCCGTAGCCAGGAATTTTTTTCGGGGGGGGGGCGGCACTTGCTGAAAACCTTGACTATTTGAGAAAAACACCTTTTTATTATTTATATTTTTGGTAAAAGCACCTAATTAACCAAAATTTCGGGGGGGGGGCTACCCCCCCCCCCCGGCTACGGGCCTGTACCAGTTGTTTACTTTTGCTTAACGATGCCAACAGCAACATAGGTGTTACCAACACCAGACGCAGTAAGCTGATATGTAGTGCTTATATTCTTCAATACTGGATAGCACGAATTCGAATAGGACAATGAAGGAACACAGATGCACAGCACAGGCGCTACTCGCAACTAAGCTTTATTCAGAAAAGTTTACCTAGATATATTATCATATATACAGAGCCGAGTGGCACGCGCAGGCGCACTGCACGTACGTTACAGTCACAGTTGCAGTTAGAGTTGGGTTACACTTGTTATGCTTATACTTATCAGTTATGACGGAGAACGCACGAACGTTTCACGAACCCGTGTGCATGTGTGGAAGGGGTTCTTGGCAGTTCTTGAATAAGGTCATCATCACCGTGATCAGTGAGCACCAGCAGCTGGACAGGACTTGTTATCGGATCCGTTTGTGATCGCGGCTGCGAACGGTCTAAGTGTACTGAAGTGCGAGGTATAGTAGAGCTGGCGGAAATCGCGGATGGCTTTTACGAAGAAATGATCTATGATGCCTCCTGTCCTGGACGAGGCACTGACCTGTCCACATCCAAGCCGTCTTTCATGCCGTCTAAGAGCCAGGCGTTGTTGGATTTTGATAAATAAATGCTGAAGTCACCGGTAATCATGAGAGACATGGTCCTCTCGGCAGAGTTATTGCAGGAAGCATTGACCCCGGTTTTTGCGTAATCCACGTGGTCGACGTTGCGGACCACGTGGACGAGTGGATGGTAGCCCAGCGTCTTCCAGGGGTGCCCTGTCTTCAGCTCCCAAACTTTCCTTGCGTCGACCGCTGTGGTGTAGAGGTTACGGTGCTCGGCTACTGACCCGAAGGACGCGGGTTCGATCCTGGCTGCTGCGGTCGCATTTCGATGGAGGCGAAATAGTAGAGGCCCGTGTACTGTGCGATGTCAGTGACGTTAAAGAATACCAGATGGCCAAACTTTCCGGCGCCCTTCACTACGGCGTCTCTCATAATCATAGCGTTGTTTTGGGACGTAAAAGCCCAACAATATTACTATTATTATCACTTTCCTTCCGTGTCAATGTGTATGTTCGGGGTTACTGCGTTGATTGAGACTCTGTTATAGCCAGGCCCGTAGCGAGGAATTTTTTTCGGGGAGGGGGCCCACTTGCTAAAATCCTTGACTATTTGAGAAAAACGCCTATTTTCATTATTTATTTTCGGTAAAACACCATGTATCATAAAAATTTCAAAGGAGGGGGGCGCCCCCCCCCCCCTCCCCTGGCTACGGGCCGGTTAGAGCCTGTGGCACATACCCGCATAGTATGAGATCTCTGCGGGTATGTACCGCACATGACTGGGAGAAAGGGTTTCATGACGCACGCGACAGGTATTTTGCCTTATTCATGTCATCACCAGTGAATCGTGTTCGTCATACACTCATCCTGTGCTGTGCAAATTTTGGTATATTACAATCTATGGAGACGACCGGGACAGTGCCCAGACGTAGGCGGATAGATAGATAGATAGATAGATAGATAGATAGATAGATAGATAGATAGATAGATAGATAGATAGATAGATAGATAGATAGATAGATAGATAGATAGATAGATAGATAGATAGATAGATTGAAACGCCCAAAGTGCCTGAGGTTCGCTAAGAAATGCTTCGCATTTAATAAAAATATCCTGACGTGCTCTATATGGATCAGAACAAGACTGCATATACATATACATATACATATACATATACATATACCGCACATGACGGTGACAGAGACGGTAAAAATCCACCGAGGGTGTCCACATGCTTGCTATCGCAGTAAAAACAAACATAGGCTCTACGCGTCTCGAATTGGTGAGTATTGTTCTGATCCCCATAGAGCACGTCAGGATATTTTTTCCAATCCGCCAAGCTCGGTATTATCGAAGATTACTGAATTAACTTTTTAAATACTAACTTTAGCGAGAAATCTTCAATACAAAATTTCTAGCGCTTGTTCAGAAACATCGGATTTTTTAATCTGGGCCAAGATAACTCCCCTGCCTAACCTTCTCACAGCCTTTCTTTAAAGGGACCGACAACTGATTTTTCTCGACCCATTTTTTTACGGTGCGACAGAAAGCTCACCCTTCGCAGTGTTTGTAGCTGCAGTAGTTAATCACAAAAGCACGTAGTTATCTTACAAGCAGTATTTTTCGATCTGAAAGGATCTGAAAGCAACGCTGAGAATTGATAGCGATGCCGGCAGCTCTTCTCGCGATTTGTGAAAGCTACCGTTGTTCTGCTTTCGCAGGAGTTCCTGTAACTATGCTTAACCACCTTTATTTATAGCTTTTCAACTATTTTTGAAAATAACGAGCTGTTACAATGAGATGATGTGGCATTATACACCTTCCCTGTATTTGTACCACGTTGTGTGCGCATGCGTCCAAGGTTGCCTGCGCCTGTGTCATGGGTGGCTTGTCCCTGCGTCGCTACTTTCTAGATGCACGAGTCAACAGGGTCTCTGAACGAAATATTTTTCGTTTCAGTTTTAGTTTCGTTCCGCCACAAAAAGTTCCGTTCTGTTTCTGTTCCGGAACGAAAAAAAATGTTCCGTAACGGTTCGTAACAGTTTTTCTTTTTATCCAAATATTTGAAGTTATGGTAACCATAAAAAAACATTGGATTTGTGATATAGTTACTTGCCCTCCTCTTAACTAAGAAAGATGGGCAAGGGTAAATTCTTCCCACGTTCTTCAGAGAAGCGGAAGTAACCGTACCACGACTTCCTACAAACTAGCACAAACCAGTATACACTCAAAGTCATAGTATTTATTATCTCAAAAGTCAATTACGACTTTTTTTAGCGGGATCAATGCTTTGTGTCAAGGGAGTGAGCACGATCTCAGAAGCAGCACGTCATTGAGTGTACTCTCTGATGTGCGAGACCGCTGTTCTGATTTTAAAAAAAAGTCACAGTTTCGCCGCAAGGGCGAAGCAATGAATGCGATAGCATGAAATCGAAATGTCACACGAAGAACCCAAAGCAGCTCGATACTTGCAGCGTGCCGCTGAAGCACAAAGAAGGACGCCCTAAATGAACGCACATGCATGCACAGGGCAGGCGTGAACTAACAACTGTCACAGTTGTTACGTCTATGTGCCACAAGGTAATATGTTGGGCGAGTTGGTTTCTAGCTTCCATATTTTACAGCGCAAGACGACAACACAGTAAGGAACACAAGACACACGGAGCGCTGACTGACAACTGATATTTTATTGAAACCAGCCCGTCATTTATACCACTGGTGGCGAGGAGAAACGGGCAAGAAACATGCACGGAAGAGACATTAGTGCCGGGAGAAAATAGACATGCATCAAACTTCACAATCAAGATATTTGATTTCTTTTTGGGACAATGCTACTGAGGGTGCGCTTATACACTTATCTTGCAACTTCGCTATCACATGTGCCTCCTGTATTTCTCTTGTTAGAGCATCACGATGCTTGCCTATTACTTTGCTGTCTCTGTACATCGGTTCACATGGTTCGCTGTCATTTTCGTCAGATCGACAATCTCTGCAGTGTTTGGCAACGTGACCACAAGTGGCTACGCGTGCGACATTGTCATGGTGCTCTTTGAGTCTTTGGTTTATGCATCGTCCGGTTTGTCCCACGTACTCTTTCCCATAGAGTTTCCTAAAATGACCTAGAGGGAACTCTGGCGCTGCGATCGTTCAGCCACCATGGGAATGATGGGTAGTACACGGATTTGCCTAGTCTTCGTGCTTGTGGGCTTCGAACGCACTTGTGGCTTTGTTTATTGCTATGTTTTGGCTTTCTTTCGGATAAAAGAATGGATCGTTGTGAACTTCGTGACCAGATTTGAATCGGTGAGCCTAAAGAAGTTAAAGTGGTGAAGTGAAACTGCTGACTTTTGCTCAACCTCGTTTTGCGACAAAGCGGATGCAGGCCACGCGGAGCCAAACGGAGCCGAAAGAACGAAGTTTAGACAAATCCGTGTACTACCCATGATTCCCATGCTGGCTGAAGCGCGATGCATTGCAGCTCCCATAGACACTAGCGCCAGAGTTCCCTCTAGTAAGTATTGTAGGAAACTCTATGCTCTTTCCCACACGATAACGGCAGGGAATAAATTACACCTTTCTTGCACTCGACAAACTGCTTGACATGCCTGACTGTACATCCACGTGATTCTCCATTCCTACGGTCAACCTTTTTGCACATGCCAGCCAATTTTTTGGGAGCCGAGAAGACGACTTCCACACCCGCGCGTTTTCCAATTCTCTTGAGGTTGTGTGATACCTGATGGAGGTAGGGCATGACAACAACTTTTTTTCTTTTTTCTCTCAGTTGGATTGGCTCGCTGCCATCGTGAGTTCTAAGGCTATGCTTCAGTTTCTGTGCAACAGCGACCATAGGCTCGGAAGGGTAGCTAGCTTCCGTGAGGCGACTGACTTGTTCCTTAAGGCTTTGTTGCATAGTGTGTTCACAACACTTCTTTAAAACATTATTAAAAACAGAATGAATAATGGCTCTTTTAACAAGTTTCGAATGGACTGAAGCGTAAGGGAGGATGGGTTTTTGAGCTCGGGGTTCGTAAGACCAGCATACATGAGAGGGTGTGAAGTGAAGTGAAAGGTCTAAAAATCTAATGGTGTCATGAACTGGTGTTTCATGTGTTAGAACCAATGGTTGAAGGTGCTCAAGAAAGATGGGGTGAACATTTGAAAACAGCCCCTCAAACTTGAGGTTGTCACAGTGTAAAAATACAAAATGATCGTCAACAAACCTGAAAGTGCGGCACACATCTAGCCTTTCCAAATGGCCTTGCAACCTTTTCTCCTCGCCACCAGTGGTATAAAAGACTGGCTGGTTTCAATAAAATATCAGTTGTCAGTCAGCGCTCCGTGTGTCTTGTGTTCCTTACTGTGTTGTCGTCTTGCGCTGTAAAATATGGACGCCTATGTGCTTGAGCAACACGCTGCAAGTGTCGACAATGGAGAATCAGACGCTCGCTTGCTTGTTTGCTTGCTTGCTTGCTTGCTTGCTTGCTTGCTTGCTTGTTTGACCCTTAATTCTTGGCTCTTAACCACTACGGTGGATTGGCCATGAAACCGGCGGTTAATATAAGTGGGGAAATTTAGGATTTAGACGCTCTGAGATATTTCTTCTTCTTTTAAACTGCGGTGCGTGGAGTGACGCTCTGCGTCGCCTACCACAGGGGGCGTCTGATGCAAGGTGTGCCCTGTGTTCTTTGTCTTTTTTTTGCTTCCACATCCCGAGTGGGTACAGAAAATGGCCATGTTGTCGTGCGCGTCTCAAGGGCGGTATTCGAAATGAAAGAAAATTAGGAGCGCTGCGTCAGCAAGTGTCAACAATGGAGACTCAAACGCTCTTAGATATTTATTTTTCTTTTTAAACTGTGCGGCGTGGAGTTACCCCCTGCGTCTCCAGCCACACGGGGGCGTCTGATGCAAGGTGTTCCCGGTGTTCTTTCTTTTTTTTTTTCCTTCCACATCACGAGTGGATACAGAAAAGGGCCACTTTGTCGTGCGCGACTCAAGGGCAGTTTTCAAATTAAAAGAAAATTAGGAGTGTTGCGTGACAGAAAACACGCTCTCGCTCCTCCGAGATGTGCTTACCACCAGCTGTACATGATGTATATAAATAGCTCGCCGTTATTTCGCCGGCGCATCCATGGCGTGTATCTGAGTTGCATAACGCAGCGCGCTGGGTAGCGAAGTTTGTTGCAGCAAAACTTCTTTGCAGACTAGTTGGTTCATACTTGTAAACTCGCCCTTACTGCGCAACCAGCAGGAAAGAAGAAGGGAGACAGAAAAGAGCGCAGACTACCAACTGTTTATTCTCAGTTCACGAAGCCAATATATAGGCATGCCACGCTGCGTTGTAAAAAGATTAGAGTAAAAAGATTAGAGTTGTAAAAAGATTAAATAGTAAAGAGATAAAGTAGAGATGTACACCCCGTGATTATGTGACAACAAAAAAAACGTGGCGCTCGGTAAAAATGAGGTGTTTTTTTTCACAGCTCTGTCCACGGTGCAGTGTTGTAAGTGAATCTTGGTGTTGTGCGCATCGTGATGGCGCAGCGTGGCATGCCTATATATTGGCTTCGTGAACTGAGAATAAACAGTTGGTAGTCTGCGCTCTTTCCTGTCTCCCTTCTTCTTTCCTGCTGGTTGCGCAGTAAGGGCGAGTTTACGGGTAGCGAAGGGTTGCTGGTTCGAATCGGCAGTCGGGTACTTCCAATTTTTTTCTTCTGCTTTATTTTTCTTTGTGCCTTATATATATATATATATATATATATATATATATATATATATATATATATATATATATCCGGGACATGACGGCGTCGACAGACGGCGACGGCAAAACTCAGCCGAGAGTGTCCATATAATTGCTATCGCAATAAAATCGCCAGGCCTGCGCATAACACGCAGCACAGTCACAGCGAAAGCTGAAAGAGCGGCCTTTCTAGAGCTCGTTGTAGACTCTCTTCGGGCAATTAATACAAGTGCACATGAAAGGTACCCACTACGCCATAAATCATTTTTCTGAAGTAGCGAGCACCCACTATGCACCCACTAATTTTTCTGAAGTGGCGAGCACCCACTATGCCATCTTTCGTCATTCTTCGGAGAATCGTGGTACCCGCTACACATCTGTGAGGCATGATGTGCACTTTGTGCTGTGGCTGATGACGATGAAGAATTATGGCTGAGCCCTTTGTAACGGCTTGAAAGCATTCAATGACTGACTCGTTGCGCAAGTCACATTGTGTGACGCCAGGTTGTTATTTTACTCTTCTGCCGCGCTATATTAGACATATGTTAACTGTTAACACGATTCCTTGCCCGACATGACGCCTGTATAGAGTATTTTTGCGAATGAGTTACAAGCACCAGCGTGGGATTGTGGTTGAATACGTGACTGCCACGCAGAGGGCCCGCGGGTTCAAATCCCATTCGATCCTGGGTATTTTTTCTTATTTTATTTTTGTTTTTATTCCGCGCGATAGCGGTTACGGACACCGGTGGCGGCGGCGACGGCAGACAACTACGGCGCCAAAATCGGCTTTTGTTGTGATCTCATAACAGCTTTCGCTGTAACGAACTTCAGTGCCGACAATGCCCTCCCCGCGCTGGCCTGCGTGACAGGCGCGCAAAAGTCCACTTGCGTTATTATAAATATCTCTGGTTGCCACTGTTTTCGTTTTTAGCACAATTTCAACATATCTTTGCTTTGGAATTCCTGCCTGAGGTACGCGCTATGTACCCTGAGATATGCATAATTGCTCACGTTGCATGACCTCAGTTGTTCCGGATTGAAAGTGTTCTCGTGAACCGAAAAACGTCCCCTCCCCTTCTCTCTCCTCTCCTACGCTGCCCCCCTCTCGCCCGCCTGTCGACCGCGTTCCCCGCTCGCCCTGTGAGAATTAACGGCCAGGCTAGATGGAAGATACGACGCGCGTAGCGTCCCTCTTCCCGTTCCACGATGCGAGGTCGGTAGCATGCCCAACGAACGCCAATGGAACGCGATCGTGCAAGTGCTCCGGCTTCGCATCGCCTCATGGTCCCCTTTTATTTTATTCACCCGCTCTTGAGGAGTCACACTATGCATTTTTGTTTTACGGTCTAACACCCCTGTTCTAAAATTCTTACAGCCTCGTGTTGTAATGAATTTTTCTCCTCTGGGAAATCTTTTGAGCTATAATTTATGGCTTATTACTCTGTTTACATTTACATCGTTAAATTCACTATCATTGTATTGATTTGTTGTTGCATTAGCATATAGCACAGGTAGTACCAGTTGTATAATTACTAATCTACTGTGTATGCACACCTGTTAAGATCCCTTTGAGGTTCGCAGTGTATTCAAGTGAGTGAGTGAGTGAGTGAGTGAGTGAGTGAGTGAGTGAGTGAGTGAGTGAGTGAGTGAGTGAGTGAGTGAGTGAGTGAGTGAGTGAGTGAGTGAGTGAGTGAGTGAGTGAGTGAGTGAGTTAGTGAGTGAGTGAGTGAGTGAGTGAATCAGTCAGTCAGTCAGTCAGTCAGTCAGTCAGTCAGTCAGTCAGTCAGTCAGTCAGTCAGTCAGTCAGTCAGTCAGTCAGTCAGTCAGTCAGTCCGTGAGCGAGTGAGTAAGCAAGCAAGCAAGCATGCGATTTAGTGAGTGAGTTATTGCGTAAGTGAGTGAGTGAGTGAGTGAGTGAGTGAGTGAGTGAGTGAGTGAGTGAGTGAGTGAGTGGGTCAGTCAGTCAGTCAGTCAGTCAGTCAGTCAGTCAGTCAGTCAGTCAGTCAGTCAGTCAGTCAGTCAGTCCGTGAGCGAGTGAGTAAGCAAGCAAGCAAGCATGCGATTTAGTGAGTGAGTTATTGCGTAAGTGAGTGAGTGAGTGAGTGAGTGAGTGAGTGAGTGAGTGAGTGAGTGAGTGAGTGAGTGAGTGAGTGAGTGGGTCAGTCAGTCAGTCAGTCAGTCAGTCAGTCAGTCAGTCAGTCAGTCAGTCAGTCAGTCAGTCCGTGAGCGAGTGAGTAAGCAAGCAAGCAAGCATGCGATTTAGTGAGTGAGTTATTGCGTAAGTGAGTGAGTGAGTGAGTGAGTGAGTGAGTGTGAGTGAGTGAGTGAGTGAGTGAGTGAGTGAGTGAGTGAGTGAGTGAGTGAGTGAGTGAGTGAGTGGGTCAGTCAGTCAGTCAGTCAGTCAGTCAGTCAGTCAGTCAGTCAGTCAGTCAGTCAGTCAGTCAGTCAGTCAGTCAGTCAGTCAGTCAGTCAGTCAGTCAGCCCGTGAGCGAGTGAATAAGCAAGCAAGCAAGCAAGTATGCGAGTGAGTGAGTAGGTAGGTGAGTAAGTAAGTGAATGAGTGAGTGAGTGAGTGCTGGGTGAGTGAGCGGCAAAGTCCGTCCGAGAATGAGAAAGTAAGGAAGTGAGTCCGTGAGTGAGTGGATAGGTAAGTGAGTAAATGAATGAGTGAGGGAGGGAGGTCGGTCCTCACTGTCTGGCATGCGTAATCATGCGAACGGCAACTAAACTTTGCAGTTCGATATCTCGAAGCATTAATGCGGTAGAAGGATTCTGCCAAATGAAACTGCGTAGAAACACGACGGCGTCCAACCGTACTAAAAACATGCCTGCTTATACTAAAAGGCTAATTATTCATTTTTAGCTAATTAAGTCACATCAATAATTACCAGCTCATTCTGTGTCCCACTGGGCGCATGCATAACCTTACTGTAGAGGTAGTCTCCACGTACACCTAAGCGCCTAATTAAAAAAAAATCACAGCATATCCACGGGGTGAATGATGATGAGTGGGGCGAAGCTACGGAGGGAATCATCTGTAAACCGTGAAACTCTTCCGTGAAATGCGCCCAGTACATAATATAAAGAGTGTGAAACATCGTGTGTATATTAAACATCAAACTTTTATTGTACTGTTGGTTTACGTGGTCCCTTCATTATCACTTGTGATCGGTGAAATGCAAGGAAGAAGTCCGCTCCCGAGCGAAAGAGCGCCAAGAGCGACCGCATTCCCCGCTCGCCCTGTGCGAATTAAAGGCGAGGCTAGAGGGAAGACAGGACGCGCGTTCCACGACGCGACGTCGGTAGCATGCCCAACGAAAGCCAACGGAACGCGATCGTGCAAGTGCTCCGGCTTCGCATCGCCTCATGGTTCCATTTAGCGTCCCAAAACCAAACATATTGCTCAAGGTGTGCCTTGCGTTTTTCGTAGAAATAATTTCTTTATCATGTACATTAAGACGAAAAGTTGAAAGCTCACTAGAGTGTATCGCCCGCAAAGTATGTCTTTTAGTGTGATTTAACTCTCGTACGGCAGGGTCCTCGCGCCGTTGCCGGTCCACCTCGCCCGTTGACGATCGGGCGAGGTGGCTAAATACAACTACTACTACTACACTTTAAGAAAAACATCTGGCGTTCTTTCGTTCTGCTTTTACAAAACATCTGGCGTCTTTCGTTGGTTTATTTCATCAATCAACGGCGTTTTGAACAAAATTTTATTGTTTAATCACGCACAGGAGAAATCTCACCAGGCACTACCTTGGAGGTAAACAATGGCTGCTAATGGCAATGAGAGACAGAAGAAGTCGGCTTTTAGCTAACACTTACACTTCTACTTCTACTAACGTTTCCTACTGGAACATGCCAATGGCTACTAATGGGGAATGAGAGACAGAAGAATTCGGCTTTTAGTTAACGCGCACGCTGCGAATTTTTTATTGTTCAACAACGCACAGGAGAAATCTCCCACCGGCACCACCTTGGAGGTCAAAGCGTAAGACTTGTTACTCACTACTACGATCACGACGACTACGAGGGACGAACGGGTGCCGCCTTAAGGAGCTTCGCCCCTAAAAAAAACTGTCGACTTAACTTTGATCACCTTGTACATAGCTGCCGTGGTGGTTTAGTCGCTACGGCTTTGTGTTGCTATGCTTGAGGGCGCGAGTTCTTTTCCCTCAATAGTGACAGTGCCTTGATGAGGGTGCAACGCAAAATCGCCCGTGCACATGTGTTTAGGTGACCGTTAGGGAACCTGAGACGGGCGTTCATCCGGAGACATTCCACTACAGAAGGCGTGATAATCACATCATGGTTCTCGCAGGTAATAAACTGCAATAATTTAAGTTAAAACTGGTCGCTTTCTTTTCATGCACCCAGCAGCCGTGTTTGGGCCGTCGACCGCCCATATCCGAAGTGCGCTACACGTCTCTTCTCGTGGTGAGCCGTTTTGTCTCTTTTGGTGACCATAGTTTCGTTTTGATTGTCTCCCACACTGGGTGAATAAGGATGATGTTACACTCTTTTACACTTAAGCAATAATTTCGAACCTTCGGGAATCTTATCGTCCCACGATTAAAAATCTAAGCCTCCTTCTTAAAGAAAGATGGTTGAACGAGAAGTTTTCTCCCATGCAGACGGGATCAAAGTCCAAAGCAAACGACCACGCAACGAACCCAAGAAATGCTGAGCGACCCGATGCGATGCATATGTGATTTGATTGAAGTAAGATGACAGACTGGGCGAGTTGGTTGAAATGCATGGTAATTGAACCATAGCACAAAAGACGCGACCAAGAAAGAGAAGCCCCGAGAAAAAGAATACATCTCCAGCGTTCGATGTGTCTTCTCTTTCTTGGTCCCGTCTTTTGCACTGTTCTTCAAGTAACGTGATTTGATTGTTTAGGATTGTATTTTTTGAATGTTGAATTTGAATGAAGACACATTTCGTTAAGTTTCATAGCCTTTATATTAGATCATGTAGCCGTTGATTACACGCACACACTTTCACGGACGACTGTACACTTGCACAGTATTGCCTTGTGATCACTGCGGTAGACACGTCAGAGGCTCTGCCATCGTAACGTGACCAACTCCCAACGAGGTCAACGGCAACCTACCTTCCTTTAACACTATGCGAACGGTTACGTGTATACCCTCCGATGCCCGAAGGTCTACCCACTGTTGCGACCGTGTATTTTGGATCAATCCCACTGCTGACTCCAGTTGTCGAGCCGGTGTATTTGAATCCGTCCCTTCTCGGCAACCAGGCTGTTGCTACGAGAGGGCAGCGTCGTACCCGGACTCCGTTTGGTAGCGTAGTCGAGTCTCCGGGTTGAGGAACTGATGCTAGCAAGATGGAAAAACAATAGCAAGTTTACTAGCACTTTTTGAAGACTCAATTTACATCGTGACAAGGTCAGAGTTCAACGACGAGCGAATTGGATGAGCCTGTTACCGAGGGCTCAGAGCCCCATTTCTCACTCAGCACCGTCGTTTTAACCCCTCAGTTTGGCTCCTCCCTCTTGAGGACCGCCAATCACACACACGACACCTCCCACCATGGCACAGTCTATTTCACTGTCGCGGAGGGGTCATGGCACACTTGATGCGGCAAGAGTCCGGCGGTTGACGGCACGCAGGTGGGGAGAAGCAGGATAACAGGTTCCTCGTGCTTGCCCATGCAGATCTTTTCCCGACGGCAGCAAAAGGGTAGCGGAGACTCCCGTCCAAACTAAAGTCCCTAGATTTATATCTAGGGACTTTAGTCCAAACATACCCGTCAGGTGGCTTCGGCAGCGTACCAAGCCAAGTCCAGGTGGTCCATTGTCTCTGGCTTTGCCGTCCCAGACTTTTGAGGCCGAGATTCTGTCCATTGTTGGTCACTCGCCGTCACAGGAATTCCGTTTCTCACAGGAATTCCGTTTCGTGGAAGGATGCAGGTGTTCTAGCAGTGTGAGAACGCCTCGTCCGCCGATTCTCATGGCCAGTGCTTCGCCACCGACTGCCGGTCATAACACCACGCTGAACGTCGTGGAGGAGCGACTGGTTGTGCCTCGACTGTCGTTCATGTGCATCCGGCGCCTGACTCACAGTCGCGGTCAGTACGGCATCAAGGGACAGATCGTCCATCATTCACACACACGCACGAACATACATGAACGGCCGTCGAGGCGCAACCAGTCGTTCCTCCATGGCGTTCAGCTTGGATAAGCCTTCAGGCATCGGAGGGTACACGTAACCATTCGCGTTGCTGATTTGCAATAATATGTGTCCATGTGCTTCGAGTTATCGATGAATGCGCCCTCGCGCTGCCCATTGCTAGCTTCCTGTTTAGCTCAATTAGTATATAGCGACCGCCCCGTAATGGCGCTGGTCCCGGGTTTGCTCCCCGGACCAGGAAAAATTTTTCGGTGACTATAGGAAGCTTCCTTTCTGAGAAATCCGTATAGATTTCCTTATGGCTTCGTGCTACTAACGGGTGGTTGTTAATTTTCCTTTTATATATGTGACTGTTCTTACAAACTTACACAGAGGGCTAAGTAAGCTATTCAATGCGTTGCCAGCGCTTGCCGTTCTTTGGCAACATTGTGCGTTCACCGGAAACGTACCCTAGAAAACTTCCTGTTTACCTTGTTTTAGCGTGGTTTTAGTCTGCGTTGCTGGCCGCGGCTGTTGTGTTTCGATGTTTTCTGCGCATAGAACTATTCCGATGAAGTGCTCGCGACTCGGACACTGCTGTGTGGCGGTGCCAGGATGCAGTCTGCGATTCTGAACTAATTTGCTATCCCAAGTAAAAATGCAACTGTTTCCCGACAGATGAAGGCAGAAAGAGCGCCTGGATTGCAGCGATCAGGCGAGAAACCTGGATGCCAACAAAGAGCGCGTATAGATTTGTTCTGCCCATTTCATCAAAGGGAAGTAAAGCTCAACGCATCGCTACTCTATGGCACACAGGCGATGCACAGACGTTAGTCGAAGGTCCTTAATTACAAGGAACACATGGGAAGCCGTCGTCTTTCACCGACGACAGAAAACTGCGCTGACGCCTGAAGTGGAGAGCAAAACGTGAAACCTGGCTGACGCCGAAGATCCATCGTAAAGGCATTTCTTGTAGTAGGAGCCTCATCAGTTATGTGTACTGTTCGAAGCAACATTCGGGACACCAAAGCAGCCGCGCTCGACATGAATCGCCGCACAGTGTACGTCGCGGTGTCCACGTTTTGTTGCCAATTGCAGTGTACGCCGTTGCATTTGCTTTTTATGAGATCGACACCTGCGAGTGGGGTCGCATCGGTGCGAGCAAATTACTCATATGTTGCCACCAATGCACATCGTCACACTCTAGATAATTTATCTTTCGGTGTGAGCGTGGACTGTAGATGTAGGCCGGTTAACTTGAAAGTTTGGTTCACGAATAGTGTACGCGTGAGTAAACCATAGTAGTTCGCCTGACTCAGCCGCACCTGACGTCATCACATGATGAGTACGTTTTAAATTATCTCAGTAACACCGAACACTTTGGATCGCGATCGATTCAGATTGGCGCCGATCTCTATCAAAAGTTCCCGGTGTGACACAGGCGCAGTAATAGGCGTTTCATCGTGATGTGGTGTGCCTAGACCAAACTACATACATATGTCCACGGATGTGACAGGCGACAGGTTTTTAGCTCCAGTCGAAAAGCTGAATTAACACAACTTCCCTATCCAGCGGATCAAGCAACTGTTCTCGCCACTGCAGTTTGTGCTTGTACCTTTCCCGTGCGACGTCGTCGAGCCCCTTCATGTATTCGCTAGACATCGCTCTAAACACATCTGAAGGAATGCGCGAGAAATAATAGCGCAACATACTGAAACACACCAGGCAAACACCGCCGCGACTGTTGAAAAATATTACCGGAAGTGCCACACCGGAAGCCTTCTTGGGCAGACCTTTCGGCGCATGCCAGTTTGTTTACAAACAGCGAAACCGTCTATAGTGGTTGACTAGCGAGTGACTTCACTCGCATGGTGTAGGACTTCCTATATGATGCCGTGCCCTCAGGCGTTCATTCAAATGCAAAGAATTCCTAAATCCCTTCTCATATGTTTATTTTCGAGGTATTCTGCATTTATGCGTAATAATTACACGACATGAGCGCTCTGCGCTGGCCGAAACATCACCACCAGCGCTGAAGCTGACGTCCGCGAACAGGTGCTCACTAGCGCCACACCGCTTATACATTCCGTCCCTAGCGGCAGAAGGAATGAACTAGCACATGCGGGCTGGAGAGGAGACATCCGTCAAGATCGGGAGTTCCAGTAGGTCGTGAGAAAAACCGCATGTGCGGTGTTCCGCCCACTTGTCAGGATGGCCGAGTGGTCTAAGGCGCCAGATTTAAGCTCTGGTCCTCGAAAGAGGGCGTGGGTTCGAACCCCACTTCTGACAACTTCTTTTTTTTTTCTTACACTTTTTTCCACATGTGCCTGCAATAGCTTCAAGTTCTTCGATTAAGCAGTAAATTGAAATATCCGTGATTTAATAAAATTGTGGATGTTTTGAAATAGTTATTCGCAATTTATGGAGATTGCCGATATTGACGTTAAAATATGGAGCACTCCATGAACATGATATCATAATAATTAAGTTATTATTCCGTTATACAGGGTGTTTCAACTAACTAGCACCAACTATTAAAAATGGCGAAGCTTGCACTAAGTCGCGCAAGGCTTGAAACAGCGAAACCGGCCGATTCTGATGTCTAATCTGGTTCCTTCTAGGTCGTTTCTAGGCTTTAGCTAGGTTAGTCACGACATATGTCCAAACCCTAGAACCGAGCGTTCGCACCTCTCGTAGATCTGCGGGCACGTCGTCGTTGGCGCAGGGCTTCCATCGCTTCGGGCTCTTCTCGCAGCCGCCGTTGCCTTTCCCGTTCCCTAGTATGGCAGCTTCGCACTAGCCGCGCCAAGCCTGAACGAAGAGCGCAGCTGGGGTGGCCTTCTTTTTTCCTCATTATTTTTTCTTTCTTTCTTCTCTTTCTTTCTCTTTGTTTCTTGTATCTCTATTTTGTATCTGTTTCTTTCTATTTCTTACTTTCTATTTTTTTCTCTTTCTCGTTCTTTTCATTTTTATTTCTCTTTCGTTCCTTTCTTTCTCTTTACGTCTCTCTTTGTCTTTCTATATATTTCTATCTCTCTCTCTCTCTTTCTGTCTTTCTATCTCTTCATGTCTCTCTCTCTCTCTCTCTCTCTCTCTCTCTCTATATATATATATATATATATATATATATATATATATATATATATAATATATATATATCTTTCTATAGCTTTCTCTATCTCTTTCTCTTAGTGAACCAGTCGTGAGTAGTGGGATTCGCCAATTTCTGTGGCACGTACCCGTTCAATACGACGATAGTTTTCTGGTAGGCCGCACAAATTACGGCTAGCTGTCAGAAAAGTCACAGTTTTGCCTCAAGGGCGAAGCAATGAATGCGATAGCAAGAAATTGGAATGTCACAGGAAGAACGGCAAGCAGCTAGAAACTTTTTGCGCGCTGCTCAAGCACAAATGACGCAAGAAGAGAAAACACGCAAGGCGAGCGTGAACTAACTGTCCCCAGCTCGACATTTGCAGCGCGCTGCTCAAACACAAAAAAGGACACACGAAAAAAACGCACAGGTATACACAAGACGAGAGCTAACTGTGACAGCAGTTACTTCAACTAGCCCCTGTTTTTGGCTCTTCTAGCTAGCAACTCACTCCTTTCGCAAACGTGGCCGCTGCAGCGAGCAAAATGACCTTCGTGCGGTCTATAGCTTCTACGCAAACTTTGCGGTGACAGCACAAGACGTACAAAACTCCCCCTCAAGAGATAAGCGCGCGAGCACGGTCGGTCACGCCCTGTATGTCAAAGTACAAGTCGGAGGCGCACATCCGAACTTCGGCGAAACACTAGAGAGTTTCAGAATTAGGGAACCAAGAAATTTGCGAGCTGCCACGACGCATGTGCAGAACGAAAGCCATTCTCGGACTCTTGCGCTCGCGTTGTCCCAAGACCCTGCAGCGCCTTCCTTTGGGTGGCGAACAAAAACGGAGAGCGCGCGAGCTCAAGAGAAAAAAATAAAGACGGCGCTTGGCTGTAGCACGTGAAGCCCCGGCTCGCGTTTCCCGCGGGCGTCGATTCTGGTCACTAAGATAAAATTTCATTTGGGTCTAGTTGGTACATATTGCTAAGGCTAAAATTACAGCACAAACGCACATCTTTGTCCTTCTTACTTCTTTACTTCTTTGTCCCTGCACCCATCTGAATATGATTTCATGTCTTCGCGTATCTAATACACTATCATCCTTCCTTATGCTTGGCTTTATTAGATGATACCATGCTTAGCTAGGCTTAATTAGGTTCGGCTGTACTTACCGTGGCTTAACTAGGTTCATCTAAGCTTAACATGGCTTAACGCGGCACAGGCAAGTTGGGCTGAGTTTTCTGGTGATGCCGTGTGGCGTCAGCAGAAAACCTAATCAATTATGCTTGACTTTACTACGTTAGATGATGTTCGCTATGCTTAGTTAGGCTAATTGACTAGTGCGAAAAGCGATGCGCGCCATTCGCTCGAGCCGGCCCCGTCGCAGCCGCTACGGAAAACAACGGCACAGATGCGATAGAGCAAAGCAAGCGACACCCAGTTGATGTTTTGTCTACGAGCGCTGTCACCACGTCAGACAAAGCGAGATGAGAGGCCACCTGATATGACGGGGCGCGCATGCGCACCGCTGCTTCTGTTGTGCTCTCGACAGCAGTCGCCGGGTCGGCAGATGGCGCGGCGATGCATTTTGGCACGCGATCCCGTGGTCCGTATGCTTATGCTCACGCCTTACATGGTGTATATAAATAGCTCGCCGTTATTTCGCCGGCGCATACATGGCGTGTGGCTGAGTTGTATAACGCAGCGCGCTGGGGAGCGAGGGGTTGCTGCTGCGAATCCGCGGTCGGGTACTTCCGAATTTTTTCTTCTGCCTTATTTTTCTTTGTGCCTTATATATGTATGTATATATATATATATATATATATATATATATATATATATATATATATATATATATATATATATCCGGGACACGACGGCGTCGACAGACGACGAAGGCAAAAATCAGCCGAGACTGTCCATATAATTGCTGTCGCAATAAAATCGCCAGGCCTGCGCCTAACATGCAGCACAGTCACAGCGAAAGCTGAAAGAGCGGCCTTTCTAGAGCTCATTGTAGACTCTCTTGGGGCAACTAATACAAGTACACATGAAAGGTACCCACTACGCCATAAATCATCGGAATTTTTCTGAAGTAGCGAAGCACCCACTATGCCATTTTTCGTCATTCTTCGGAGAATCGTGGTACCCGCTCGACATCTGTGAGGCATGGTGTGCACTTCGTGCTGTGGCTGATGACGATGAAGAATTATGGCTGAGCCCTTTGTAACGGCTTGAAAGCATTCAACGATTGACTCGTTGCGCAATTCACATTGTGTGACGCCATGTTGTTATTTTACTCTCTGCCGCGCTATATTAGATATATGTTAACACGATTCCTCGCCCGACATGACGCCTGTATAGAGTATTTTTGCGAAGTTACAAGCACCAGCGTGGGATTGTGGTGGAATACGTTACTGCCACGCAGAGGGCCCGGGTTCAAATCCCATTCGATCCTGGGTATTTTTTCTTATTTTATTTTTTTTCTTATTCCGCGCGATAGCGGTTACGGACACCGGTGGTGGCGGCGGTGGCGGCGGCAGACAACTACGGCGCCAAAATCGGCTTTTGTTGTGATCTCATAACAGCTTTCGCTGTAACGAACTTTAGTGCCGACAATGCCCTCTCCGCGCTGGCCTGCGTGACAGGCGCGCAAAAGTCGACTTGCGTTATTATAAGTATCTCTGGTTGCCACTGTTTTCGTTTTTAGCACGATTTCAACATATCTTCGCTTTGGAATTCCTGCCTGAGGTACGCGCTATGTACCCTGAGATATGCATGATTGCTCACGCTGCATGACCTCAGTTGTTCCGGATTGAAAGTTTTCTCGTGAACCGAAAAACGATTTTAAAAATGTTGGTTTCGCTCCGGAACGAAATAATAAATTGTTTCGGTTACGTTTTCGTTCCGGTCAAAAATGTCGTTTTTTTCGTTTTTGGTGTTCACTCCGTTCCGACACACTGCGAGCAAAGCCAAGACATCGAAAACGTCACTACGCATATGGGCGGCCGTGCCGAGTAGCAGCGCGCGTCATTTCTAAGACGAAGTGTAGGTAGCAAGACTATGTCGCTCCAAAATCTTAGCGATCTGGAAACTGCGTGCACGGTTGCATGAGCACGTTGAAAAGTTGGTCAAGACGCGCTGACGAGCATGGGATCATTACGTCATGCGAAGGCAGCGCCACTTTAATGCATACTACTAACGCAGGCCTATATGTACATTTTTATGGAGTAACACCTTTTAATATAAAGAAACGAGCAATATTTCAATACTAACAAAAATATCGCATACCACGTACAGCAATCAACGGTCACGTCGCTGGGTTCATCGGATCGTTCATGTTTTTGCCGCCAAAGGCGCCACAGGTCATTTCTCGCGACTTTCAATTAAGAAATTAAAATATAAATCCATCTCACGAAAAAAAACAAGGTTGGTTTGAGTCAATGCGACGGACAATCTTTCCATCAGTGGAGTCATCTCATTTCATGTTCTGGGCAGTTGTCGGTCCCTTTAAAGCGCACGAAATAAATAAAACTACCACGGGACTGCCGCCTAACACGCAGCGCTTTTATTGCCCTCAAATGTAAGTTGAACGAATTATCAAAGACTGCTCCGCACACAGAGGGCAAGTAATAGCAGGGGCGTACCGTCTAAAAAAAATATTCGATGAAAAAGCTGCCATCACGCGTGAATCTTTTATCTCCTTTCTTCATCACGCTGTCATCCTCGCCACCTCCATCGTGTTTCTTCATTGGTGCGAAAATAAAAGAAAAATGCCTACGCTGCATGCCTAGCTCAGAAAGGTAACAGCCGATTCGTTTAAAAAGATCGTCCAGGGGATTTCCCCGGTGAGTATAAGTATGGCGGAGAGAGCAACCGAGGGAGAGCTAGTACTTGAGAATTTCAACTGGAAAAAGGCCGAAGGAAAAATTCCAAAGCGCACTGCCTCGGGTTTAGATGGGGTTACCGTTAGCCTCATTAACGAACTAGGACATAACACTAAAGAAGCACTGCTGAAAGCCGTAGAAAAGTGCTTACAGGAGAGGGAAATACCAACAAGCCCGCATCGCTACCCTCGGAAATACCAGAGTTGGCGAAAAAGTAGAATGAACTTAATCTCTCTATAAAGGCAAGGGAGAAAAGAATAAGATCCGCTCAGATAGACCACTAACCATTGCATCGGTACTACACGGCGATGCAGGCAGCAAAAATAAAGATAGAAACGTGGATAGACCGTAACAATATTTTGGGAGAACTTCACAATTGATTTCGAGTCGACAGGCGGTTAGACAATAACCTGTTTGTTCTTACTCAGTGTGTAGAAATATCTAAAATAGAAAATAGGCCCTTGCACGTGCCTTTCCTGGCATCACTGGGGCGTACGACGACGTTAATCAGGAAATTTTGTGGGATATATTGAAAGGAATGGACATAAGCGACGACTGTGTACAGCTTTTGAGGGAGATATACCGATAAAATACAGTTTGCATAGAATGGGAAGGAATGAGTAGCAAAGAGAACGTTGATATTAGCAAGGGGCTCAGACAGGGATGTCCTTTGTCCGCGCTGTTGTTCATGCTGTACATGGTGAGGATGGAAAAAGCACAACATTGGTTTTAATCTGGCACACAAACAGGGCGGCGTGATGATTGAGCAGAAGCTTCCAGGTTAATTTTATACGGACGATATTGTCTTATTTGCGGACAGTCGAGATGATATACAGCTGCTGGTGGACATATGCGGAAGGGAAGGTGAAGCTCTTGGACTAGGATTTAGTGTATCGAAGTGTGGATTGATGGTATTCAATGATCCCTGTGATCAGACGGTGTCAATACAGGGCCAAGAAATACCGAGGGTAAGCGAATACAAGTACCTCAGAGTATGGGTAAATGAGGGTGACAGGTACATGGAGCTACAGGAAAAAGCCTCGGCAGCAAATGGAAAGAGGAATGCTGCAATAATGAAGCACAGAGTGTTTTGGGGATACTATAGGTACGAGGTGCTTCATGGTCTGTGCAAAGGTATAATGGTTCCGGGGCTTACTTTTAGGAACTCAGTGGTGTGCATGAGGTCGGAGGTGCAATCAGGAATGGATGTAAATCAAAGGACTGTGGGACGCGTCGCGTTGGGTGCTCACGGGAAGACGACAAATGAGGCTGTAAAGGGCGATATGGGATGGGCAGGTTTTGAGGCGAGGGAGGCTCAGAGCAAAATAAGGTTCGAAGAAAGGCTAAGGAATATGAAGGAGAGTAGATGGGCAGAGAAGGTGTTCCGTTATTTGTATAGGAAGAGCGTGGACACACAGTGGAGAAAAAGAACTAGGAGGCTCACTAGTAAATATACGGCTGGTAGTGTAAGCAATATGTCAACAAAGAGCGTTAAGCGAAAAGTCAGAGCGGCGGAGAGGATTTACTGGACGGCAGCTACAGAGAAAAAAAGCGGCTCTCAGTAACTACCGAAAGGGCAAAAACGAAATAAGGAGGGAGGGATTAAACGATAACTTCGAGGGGAAGCGCTTTACTGTTTGAAGCAAGGTCGGGTTGCCTTAGAACATGTAGTTATAAAGCGGGATTCAGTAAAAAAGAAGAACAATGCACATGCTGTGGGGAAGATAAGGAAACGGCGGAGCATGTTCTGATTGAATGTGGAGATAGCCACCCAGGTGTACGTTTGGGCACGCGCCTACATGACACCTTGGGTTTTAGAGACAATGGAAAACTGGACACACCCGCGATTGAAATAAGTAAGAGACGGTTAGAGTATTGGTGGCAGAAAATTAGAGAGAAAGGACAAAAATAAACATTGGAAAAAATAAGGTCATTCTGCCGTAAAAGGCCGAGAGCTGGGCTGAGAATTTACGTTTTTTTTTTCCTGTAGTAAGACAGATTTAATCGAGGTAGAGGCATTAGGCCAACATTAAAAAAAAAAAAAGTTCTTTATTCTATTTTTCGAGCCTGGTGGCACACTTGTCACCGACCCGTTATGAAGGGGACGCTCATAGCATCCATCCTCGCGCGTGATTACACTAAAAGCTTCTTCAGCGCGGGCTGGAACGAAAGAGAGTGAAAGCGCTTAAAGCGTGCGACAAATCCCTGTAGCTCCGCTCGTACACTCTTAATCGGGTCCTGGTTAAATGCCGGCTATATCCAGGAAACCCGAAGAAAAATGTCCCGTTTCCTGGCTATATCTAGCACCTTAAGCTGGACCTGATTAAGAGCGTACTTGACGGTTCCTAAAATTTTTTGTGGCAGTCGTTTCGCGAGAGAATAAACTCCTTGAATGAAGTCATTCGATGATTACTTGAAAAAAGTGTTGCATGGCCCCTTCAACAGCCCCAATTGCGGTTAGGTCATCGACAGGGCTACTGGTGTCCACAAATGCGCCTTGTAAACAAAATAAATTATACTAGCTCGAAGCAGACAAATCGCTTATAGGCAAGCTTATAAAGCAGGCATCGTTTTGAAGAATTTGTCTGCTCTCAATGAATGGCACCACGAGGGGAAGAAAACGCAACAGGCGACTCTTCAAAGAAACTGCGATATGTCCTCTAAAGCAGCGTAGACTGGCGCGACAAACTTAAACCCGAATAAAAACCTTATAAGTATACTGTATTATAATCAAAAGAAAGGCGGTAGACCAACTTAACATCCTTGTAAAAGGAAGAAGACGTTACAAACTACCGTAAAGAACAATTCTTTCGCTGCAATACAGCCAACAAAACACGACTGGGGGTATGTGCAACGTTGACCGAAGGTGCTTGCAAAGTTGGAACAGAGTACACGTTGCATCTATACTACATAAGATATATATGAAATATAAGAAAAAACAATGAGTGTCCCTATATTCTTGCCTCATGCAGCATCGTTAACCACTGGATCTGCCTCCATAAGCGTTCCTAAAGTATGTAGGCCCGCGTTCTCAGACACTGACAAGCTCGCCCTATATTGGAGTGCACCTCTCTACCACAGCCTTTCTAAGAAGCACAATACAATAGTAACCCAGTGCCATAGGGTTGCGTGCGAACCAGCTTACACGACAAGACAGGGTACAACAACGGAACGGCGTAATAGGATATAGTTCGCTGCAGGAAAAAAAAATGCAAAAGGCATCAACCGTGCGAACATTGAATCATTCATGCCGCGATACGGAGGAAAGCCGTTACGCAGCTGCTCCTTCGTCATGCGACGCGGGGAAGAGATTATTTGGCCTTCGGTGAGTGATGGCTTTCGCGATGTGCGAGCTTCCTTCCCCGCTGAATAGAAAAAAAAAAGAACAATTCCGAGATCAGCGACACTTTTCCGCCTTTATAATGACACGCCGCAACTTCCGGTAGCCGACTCGACACCGTTTCATTTATTATGGCGCCAAATACGGACGCCGGCGGTGAGTGCGTGCTCCTCCGTGCCTCGTATAGATGGGGCCACGCCGAGAAAGGAGAAAGAGGGAACGCCCAGAAAAGGGGTTCAGAGATGCACCCGTTCCTGAAGTTCCGAGCCGCGAAGGCGACGACAGAAAAGGAAAATAATATTAATAAAATAAAATAAAGCGCAACGCAGAAGTATAGCGTATAATTGAGAAGAGTTCTGCATTCCCCTCGCATCTTTCTCGCCTAGCGCACAAGCGCCCGACGCTGGAAGCCGCATTCCCGAGTTTGTCGAACCGGGCATCAAAATAGGACCGACCCAGTTCTGGCGGCGCGGGCTGGGCTGGGCTGAACGTTTGCTCGAAGGCAGCAACCGACGACGCCGAAACGACAGTCGGCGACCAAACGAACGAACGCGCTCTCCGCACCCTCCGACGACCCGGTCGGCGGCCTTACCCGCAACGTGCGTTTCTGGGCGCCTTTTTTTTTTTTTTTTTTTTCGCGCTCTCATCGCGAGCGCAAGAGAGCGGCGCCGAGGACCCCTCGCGCGACGCTGCGCGTACACACGCCGTTTGTAGGCCACGCCGGAGGAGAAGCGCGCGCCGGACAAACGCGGCGTCTTCTTTTTCTTTTTCCAGACACCGGCCGACCGACGCGCGGAGGCCGGTGTGAGCTTGTTCTCGGCCAAGACGGCCACCGCGAAGACCTCCGGCAGTTGCAGCCTCCGCGCCCACGTGGTGAGTCCGAGGGGAAGCGAGCCCCGGGTGGCCAGGCCAGGTGGGTTCCGGCGTCCGCCTCAGTTCTTTCTTTTCTTTTTTTTTCGCGTTTGAAGGTGTTATTGAAAAGCCCGCGGTGCGGCGAGCCCACTGCGATCCATACCTATTGAAAGGCGCAGTCTAAATATGACCTCGGCAAGCGTTGACGTTCGATTTTAAAAACTCGCCTGCGCTTAAACATTCTTAGCTATATGGTAGACCAGCTGTTTATGCATGTCTCTATGGTAACGGCGCACAAAAGTATCTTAACACGGACCGACAGAATGATATCTACTGTGTCCGTGTTGAGAGGTTTTGGTGAACCGTCGTCATATGGATTCCGAGGTGTGTCGGATGTGAGTCCCTCACGTTTTCTCATACCGTAGCTTCAAGTGCTGGCTGATATTTTAGTGGATAGCACGTATATTTCTATAAAAATTAGTGCGCATTTTGCTTAACCGACGAAAAAAAAAATGCCCACTACCTTACGCTTACGTACTTATCTTTAACAGTGGATCACTCTGTAGCTTGTTGTGAAGCGCTTTTCTACGTTAAAATAACGCATGCGAAGTGAGCCACGAAGTCGTACTAATTAACGGCGATTGTACGCTTCGCTTCGTGTTGTTCGTTGTCGTGGTCCCAATACGCGCCGTGTATACGCGTTCAACTGTCAACGCACCTCTTCGAGTATCAGTCTCAAAACAATATAGAGGAAGCTTCTCTCTTTTCATTGCTCGTTGTGGAGAACTCAAAAGGTGTGCTAATCTCAATTACCACGCCTCTTGAATGACCTTTCAAAGGTGCCTGCATGCTCCACACCTGGTATCTTATATGCGAGCTCATTCTCATAAGCTCGTCTCTTTCTCATAAGCTCGTTTTGTTCTAAATAGCTCCGACAGGTTGGCCAAAAATTATGGTTCACATTATTTCATACATAGCTGACCCACCAACGGTGTAACAAAACGCTAGTGTGATTTTATATTTGTTTCTTCATGTGCGCCTGAACAGCGTCCGACTGATGACTTTGCGAGCGCATTTCTGATGCTTGTTGCAAAGTGTCGGCATGTTCTGAAGTGAATAGCAGAGAAATGATTCCTTTTTTTTTTTCCACCTTGCTTTCCACGAAATGTTTTGACAAAATAAAGGAAGACATTGGGGAGGGTATAGCCAATAGCTTTCGTTAGGTTGTTGGTCATTTAGACACATATATGTTTCCACCTGCAACGTCTTTTGCTCGCCTTGAAATGCTCATGATATCATGTTGTCGAGAAGAAAAGCGCATTAGCCTGGCGAAACAAGTTATTGGTTCCCACGCTATGTTAAGTTCAACGCGTATGGTATACTCCGTGAAAAATTTATATATGTATTCGTGTGATAAAAAATAAGATTCAAATATTTGATAAAATTAGGCAGTGACAAGCACCTGAAATCCAGCGCTGTTATGCGGCCACGAGGTCACACTAGGATACGACGATTCTCAATATCAACCCGCTAATCAAATGAAATCGATTAATGAACATTTTAGCGACTGCAGTAAAGGGGCATGCTTGTAATATACAAATTCAGAGGCAGTCGTATTCCAACAGAACTGCGTTCGGTAGAATTCTCGTAGCGCGCCCATCTTCTGAGACATGTGCCCGCATATTTTCATCTGACGTCGTAATCATAGCAATAATTGCTGGGGTTTTACATCCCAGAACCATGATGTGATCATGAGAGGTGCAGTAATGCAGCGCTCCGGAAATTTCGACCACCTGGTGTCTTTAACGGGCGCCTAAACCTAAGTAGACGGGCCTCTTGCATTTCGCCTCCATCGAAATGCGGCCGCCGCGGCAGGGATTCGATCCCGTGACCTTCGGGTCAGCAGTCGAGCTTCATATATCCCACGTCGTACCACACATGCAAAACTGTGACGGTTAGTTGGCAAAGCTTCCGCCCGGTGTGATGAGGCTGTTGCGTGAGGTATGACGACGGGGCACCGCCACATGTGAACACTGTAAACGACGTCTTCAGTTTGCGTACTTAAATAACGCCCGAACTTTTTCCCGGCAAAACGGGATATTGGAGAACCGGGAATCGCTCGTAAAAGGCGTAACCACAGAGTCCCTGCTTGATTTTACCAGTTGATAGCGAAAGGAGAGCAGTTACCAGCTTTACCTATATTATATGCCTCTCCCCCATCGTCAGACAACGCCAGGCGCAACGGCCGTGTCATGCCGATCCTGTCGGTCTTGCACGCTCAATACGAATCGAGCTGAAAATTCGCAGGTTGATATCTCGGAAACGAGGGCACGCTAGAATAATCCTCTTAAAATGGAATTGCGTAGGAATACAGCTGCCTCTAAGTTTCCAAACAAAGCAAACGCGCCCGCTTATGCGGCGGTCACTGGAAAGTTTATTAATTGGTTGCGATTACTTAGGCGAATGACGGTGACAACTAAAATCTCCCCCTTGTGTACCCTTGGCCGCATAACTCCTGTGCAGAGGTAGACTTTACGCGCCTTTCGGTTTTAGTATTAAGAGAGCAGTGAAGAAGAATTTTGATCACTATATAAATCGATACATAACCGTATCATCGTGTTGTAAACATGCGTAAGAAGAATAAAGCTAGGTGCCTTCTCGCAGCAGGACGAAGTAACAACAGCGGTATAGTGGCGGCCAAGTGAAGACCAACCTTGCGCACTGCTTTTAAACACACGACCTAGCAATCCTATTCGCTAGGTCATGTGAAACGGTACATTGCAACAGAGCTGCTGACAGCGTCCTTGACGCGTGACAGTTGCATGGATGCCTTTTTCGCACGGATGTCTATCTGCTTGGTTCTGTCGTTAGTCATGTATAAGCACTAGGAACACTATACGGCGTTGGCAATGCTTTCGCAGCAAGTATATAAAGAAATGTGTCCGAAAATCCTGAAAAATAAGGCAAATGACATATTTACTCGCTGCCTTCATAATTACTTTTTCTGTAGCGGCAGACGTCTTAAGATGACAAGACACATCAATAACGGCAGTAATTAAAGAAATTAAATTATTTAAAATTTTCAATTAGCGGATTCAGGCGGTCGGGTAAAATGGGAGTACCACAGCCTTTCCTGCGAAGAGCCCTTTAAGGCTTTTGAAATTTATAGAAAGCGGCTGCTGGTAATTTTAACAGCAGAGCGTAGAAAGATGACTCATTTCCGCCGTCGAAACAGAAACCAAAGTGCGGAAGAGCGCAGCTGCCACATTTTACGAGACGCCCAGAAGAAGCGAGCGTCGTTATGTCGACCATAGATGGACCTCGCTTCGTGTGTATGCGGGCTGCGCTTGGGATTATAGCACGTACGTTAACGAATGTAGAAGAACTAACACCGCTGTATTCGTGTCCTGAACAGTGGCGTCATTCTGGTCGTCTGCTAGTTGCGCTCAATGGCGCTTCGGTTTCGGTTGCGCCGGTGAATCTGGTCGAATTTCATTGCTCCGAAAAAATGACCAGATACCGCTCTTTCGAAATCTCAAACCAGCAGGGAAGACTTCAATTCGCCCGTTCGACCCGACCGCGTGTCTCCACTGATTAAAAAGTGAATTAATTTAATTTCTTCAACTACTGTCGTAATTGATGTCTCCAGTCATCTTAATGTGCTTTCAGCTGCAGAAGAAGTAATTATGAAGGCAGCAAGTACATATTCCACTTCCCTTATTTTTTACGCTTTTTCGGGTACATTTTTCGAAACGTCCTGCACAGGGCGTTGAAGCTATTTTTAGCCATGGTTTTATTTTTTGTTATTGTTATTGAAATGCGTCTTTAGAGGAGTACCGGCTACTCCGAGTTGCTCAGTAAATGATATAGAAAGAAAGAAAAATGTCACAATATATGGCACCCAGAGGAACACTAGATGAGTAACACAACAAAATCCAACAGTTGATAAATCACAAAGCTTTGTGCACGAGTGCTGTTATAAAAAAGTACGCATATTGATATAAAAAGTCAAATAATTTTTATGGTCTAATGGCCTATAATGCACAGCAGAACACGCAATACAAAAAATACACAGAAGGTAAAACGCGTGAACATGACATAACGCAATTTTTCTTCAAAACAAAACATCTACATTACTCGATTCGCTTTTAGGATAAATTAAAATTTAATATTTTCATAAAATACTTGTCTTTTCTGAACAGCTTTTCTGAAGGTCCATGTTGGCAGTAGACCAAGTAGTTTTTTAGGGTGAATGGCCTTCTATCTAAATGTAACCATTCTTCTCAAAATATACTTCGTGGTGAGTCATGTTTCGTTCACTCAAGGAGGAGTTGATGTACATCTTCGTCTGGGCGGACACAAGAACGCTGCAGACTAAAAGCATGTTTTATCCTCTATATATGAAGTATCGCGTGGATGCTGTATTCAAAGCAGCAGGTGTCGCAATGATGTTTCAAACTTTCTTTTTCTTTTTTTCGTTGATATTCGACAGGGCTGATAGTTGTATATCTAGGTCTGTAAAGAATAACTCCGAACTCTTAAATTGTTGATCAAACCAGATGCTTTTACTGAGACACCGTACATATGTTTACTAACTCTCGTGTCTTAAAATTAAGCTTGGCTAAGCGTAGCTGGGACACATATAGTGCTAACTGGGAGTGATATCAAAACAGCTCTCGCGGTGAAATGAAACTATAAAATAAAAGTGGTCTCGTTCGACATGCGCGGACCAGTTTCGTTATCTTGGTAAAAAGGTAGGCGTCTTCCGGCTTCTGTTCCTGGTGCATAGTCAGAGGATATGTCGTAGGTCGCAGTAATCCCTCCTTTTTTTTCGGCAAGCATCACACACAAACCAGCGGAGCACTGCATGTCTAGACTACGCATCTCCTCCCTTTCTAAAGTGCAGCCTCGAAAGATACCTGGTTTTCTTCGGTATTACGTCAAACCATCTTGATTGTATATAGAGGGCAGCGAATGAAACGGAAGAAGAACAAAACTATCTTCATCGCACGTCCCCAACACCGACACAGTTTTACAATATCTATTACGAACAGGCGCACTTTGTTCTGCCCCAACCTACTCTTAGAAACAGCGAGGTAATGCTATTACACCAGTGCCATCTTTTTGGGAACCTTTTTATTTCTTCCGTCCATTGTGTTGCATCATACCGACTTCTGCTTTGTCGAAAAAAAAAGAAAGAAAACACAGCCACTGGCGCGTTTCCTTGTGCACGGAAATAGGGCGCCCCGTAATAGACTATCGGCCGACAAAAAAAGAAAAAGTAAGTCAGGAAAGGCACACGGCGGTTATGCACGACTTTCCGAGCGTCCTCGAGGCGCGGTGCATTGCATAGCGTTCGCCACCACCCAGAAAAAAATTTACGCGACCAATAAATGCCGGGGCCAGAAGGGGGGGGGGGGTAGTGATTTGGGGAGAGGGTAGGGAGGAGAGCATGCAGCAAAGAAGGGAGCCCCAGGTGCCAATACGCTTCGACTAAGGTAATTGCTTCAGTTAAACGAAAAAATCGGCTTGTTAAGTGGCATTCCTTCAGTGAATCCTCTGGACCGGTAACCAAAGACACACAAACACACAAAAAAGGAATTTACGTATTATTGCATGCAATTCGAGCCACTTGTGATTTCACCTGATTGTAGAATATGGGGAAGATAGCCCACAACTCAATACCTGCAGCGTGGGCCTATGTCAGTTTCTCTGGAATTCCCACGGGCCGCATTTTAGTAAAAAAAGCATTTCATGTTTTTCCAGCGGAGATGACTGTATATGCTATCATCGCAATCGTTGTTGACTTTGAGGACGTCTTGTAACGAAAGCCGTAAAAGGCTTCAGAGCCGTAAAACAAGGTGTGC
The DNA here is from genome assembly GCF_013339695.2 of Rhipicephalus sanguineus. NCBI lineage: Eukaryota > Metazoa > Arthropoda > Arachnida > Ixodida > Ixodidae > Rhipicephalus > Rhipicephalus sanguineus. The sequence goes on from NC_051176.1 coordinate 53,793,319, forward strand.
CCGCAGACGCAATGCCTCCGACGAGGGAAGCAAGTTTCGTAGCATCGTGAACTCTGTTCGCGTATTTGTTCACATCAAAGATTTTATAAAATCTATGGAAACGCTTCTACGTGCCTCTGAGCTCCAGCGAAGTTTCACTATGGGGGTTTTGTCTTAGGTGTCATTAAGAAAAAATCTTAAAAACATGGTCACTATATGTTTGTCATCTTCGAGTAAACTCAGGCGCTGCTGGAAATGCGTCAAAAGATTCACGGGTGTTCGAAAGGTCAAAAAGGTCCAACGTTGTGCGTTTTCTTCTTTTTTTCTCTTCACAAATGCGATCATTGATGTTTCAATGCAAAAGTGTTACCTGAAACTAGAGCTCCGCGAAGAATAAAAGGAAAGGCCATGACCACTACAGAGAGTAAAACCTTGCGCCTTTTGTCGTTATAAGAGATGAAAAGTGACTTTCCCCGCTTAAATACCAAGTGCGTAGACAGGGGGGGGGGGGGGGAGTTCAACCCCCCCCTAAGATATTCAATTTTGCTTGCGTATATGTACACGAACACATACACACTCACGCACGAACATACATAAAGTATAGTTAAACGCCACCCCCCACCCCCCCCACCCCCACCCCGAAAAAATTTCTGGCTACGTCCCTGTTAAATACCGATGTTGCGAGTCCGCACTGCTTTGGCCTGCACTGATTTGTCACTTAGTTTTGTTTAAATATTTTCATAAATAGCGGCGTTAAAGTTTTTCAGATTTTCCAAACGGCATCGAGCCTGTGTTGATATAAGACTCAACAATTTATCGCGACTCAATATGTGAGCAAGTACTTGCGAACATTAATAATTGGCAAGCTCCTTAATAAAACAAACGTGCATTCGCAAGCGCTGCCGGCGGTCGCCGTCCAATCGGAACATGCAACAGGGAAAATCGGGTTCAATTACACGGACACTACTATGGTGTCGTCGCTGGTATACAGCTTGACGTGTGCGTTCGATTTACAACGAAAAACGAAAGATCGCACAGTTTCGTTCTTTTTCGCGTTCGCTTTAACTTAATCGAGACCACAAAAATGGCCGATTCGTCACGTGTGTCGGTCGTGTTTTGCGAAGGAAAAAATGTTTTTTTTTTCTTGTTATATGACCATTGTACGAATTACAGCTCAGTGCACCATCGAATACGCAAGAAAAAGGAGTCATTTTACTCTTTCTGGTGACTCCTAATTTGTCCCATAATAGCCTCTCTAAAAAACTACGCGTGAAATCTTTTTCGCGATCATTGTGCTCTCATCGGATAGCCGATGGGAAGAGATTTCACGCGTATCTTCATATACAGTCATATATGTGGCAAATATGGACTCACCAGAAAGAGTAACAAGTACTCTTTGTTTTTTCTTATAGTGAAGAAATTATCCGCGCAGCTAGTGTGCCATTAAAAATCCCATTCCGAGCTGTATAGGCTACGCAGCCCTGGCCTATGGCGACGATACCATTCAGTATATTTCAACAGCGCGCATAGCGTATCGCTTGCCGCACCGTTTGCCGTAACGCCGCGAACTTTCCGGGGAGAGAATTGTCGTTTAAGAAATTATAATAAAATAATAAATTAAAGGAAGTTTTCGCAGATCAATGTCGCTTACACAAGTTATGTGTAGATAAAAGGCAGCGAAAACAAATCAGCGAGTTTTTACACCCTTTTTGAAACACCCTACTATCTCATGGCCTCGATTGCATGCAGTAGCAATTGGTGAAAACTTGTTCAAGCGCGGTTCTGACAGCCTGTTCTTTAGCGGCGGCTTCAGCGCCAGAGCCGTTGGGGCACAACATTGTCAGGCTTTGCCGCCACAGCCATTAAACTTCATTGCTAACCTCCCCCTAAACGTGTCGCTGTAAGAAAGAAAAAAAAAGCTTCTATAGCTTTATTTGCGAATATAGGTTGTATATGTGCCGCTGGAGACGCCATATCCCAAAGAGTGGTTTTATCGCCGGTTGTTCTATAGAGTTAGCAGAAGCAGGGGTAGGTAGATTCCAGAATCCATCTATGAGCTCCAATACTTCCTATTGCTGTAATTAAGTTCGGCATAAAAAAGTAGGTCTTTGAATTTTCCGCTCCCGTTATGTACGACGTCGCGAACGAAAGCATTTGGTACAGGGGTGATAAAGAGAAAACGGGATTATCGCCAAGCACGAGGATATTTCCTATTAACTGGTACGGCAAACTTGGACGCACTGCGTTCGAGGAGGCAAAAGAAAAAAAAAGGCACGCGCAGGTTCAAAAACTGAGTCTCCATGGGAACGCAAAGAGGTGCCGGCAACAAATTTCCATGATATTGGAAGATATTGGAATGACAAAGTGATAACAGCGGTAAAGCAGTCATGGGCGCCCGTTGAAATATTGAGACATAAACGTGATCTCATTCTTTCTACTGAACCAGTAACTCAAAGATGACAGCGTTACGACTTGTAACAACAGCTACGAGGACGTACTCACCTGTTCACTGCCGTAGTCGAACCGAAGCAAGGTGTGGGACCGAGCTAGTTGTTATTCCTTGACAATGAACACAGCGCGACAATTGTTTCTTACCTTTCTAACAGTCTTTTTTTTTCCAGTCATTTCCGTCATTTCTCCGCTGTCGCGCTGTGATCATCATCATCGATGATCAGCATGAAAAAAGACACTGGACAAATATAGCTTTGCGGCTCGTAAAGGTTTGAATTTCCTGCATGTCCCAGCAGCCCTCAGTGAATAGAACGAGACTATAGTTGGTCACAACCTAAGATGAAATACACGCGCCGCCCCCAGAACTGCGACGCGCCCGCCACCATTAATGTGCGCAAGTATTTTTTTTCGCTGAAAATAGTAGGCATAATTAAAATTTAGTCGTCCCTACTTAAAATATTATCTTTCCCCGACTAGTGCTGTCGGAATTTTAGGTGAAATTTGTCAGAAAGATTTTTTTTTACCGAAAGCGAGCCGCACGCACATGTGTCTTTATGGAAAAATCACCTACCTGCAATACGTAAAAGGTGCTTGACGTCACGAAAATGAGCAAATACAATTGGTTGGAACATCTATGCAAATATCCTCTGGGTGAGACATTTAACCTTAGGTTGTTCACATTCGACTTTCATGTTTCGGGCGTCGATCTTGTTAAGCTGGCCGTCCTATATACAGTAAAACCTCGGTGATACGATCACGGCTCGTACGATTTTCTGGGTGATACGAATTTTTCTGTGGTCCCGGCCAAGGCCCATTAGCCTGCAATGTATTTGAGTACGGTTGTTGCGAACCGATTTGCACCCCGCAACGTTTGATACGACAACAGGGTAGCTGCTTGGGCTGGTTGGTACTGCATTCTTTAAAGGAACCCTTTTTTGTGCGCAAAACGTTTGAGGAAAAAACTGGAGTGCGCTCTGTCCTATCTCCAGTTTTTTCCTCAAACGTTTTGCGCACAAAAAAGGGTTCCTTTAAAGAGTTTGATACGAACGTACGCAGCGCACAGGTACGAACAGGTGCGGCCCGCGCTGTCGCGGAAGACGCGGCAGTCACGCGCGGGCGCGGGCAGGCGCGACCATCAACGTTGCGTCGTTGCCTCCGAGATAGTGCGCGCGAATATTGGAGGCCTTTAGGCGCCTTCGCGTTTAGGTTACAGATGACGTTGTCGTCGCGCTTTCTTTTTTTTTTTTCGACGCGTTGACGCGTGCTCCTGTGCTGGAGGCAGCAGCGTCTTTGTACTGTGTTAACACGTGCCTGCCACGTCGATGCAAGCCATGTCCCCGCAATCAGACGTGCTATGAAACAAGACTGAAACTTGGGCTGCGCGTCCGCCATGAAGTCCCACTAAAGGTGGACGAAGACCCCAAGAGACGAAGCGGACGCTCTTGAAGGAGCTTGGCCTCCATCTATCGTGTGCAAAGCGCTTCTTAAGTCACTTTCGCCGCAGTACTTTGGTGTCATGCAGAAAAGCGTAGTAAGATCAGGAAGGGGCTACTAGCGGTCTCGGGGCACAACACATCTGGTTCATTAATTACACACGCGCGCGTGCACCTTATATACGAGTACAAGTATGATAGTTGTCGTTTAAAAACTTTACTGGCAACCATTCAGAGCTGTTCATGACGTCGCTGCGGCCCTGAAAAACACTGAATCAAAAGGTATGCCAACTTTCTTTTGTCGCATACTAATTTTATATGTTTTCTGGTGATACGAATTTCAGATGATACGAATATTTTTGGTAGCCCAGCGAGATTCGTATCACCGAGGTTTCACTGTATGTGTTCCTTTATTGGTCATACGTGTTCATTGCAGCCTTTTCTCTTTGCGAGATAAGTATTCATAATTGCAGACACTAATGCCAATATGCCGCCCTGCATCCAGATAAACCGTTGCCATGGCGGCTACGTATGCCAGCATGCTCAAGTTCTGCCTACTAACAGCCATTCTTATTGCTGGATCGAGGTCGGGTAAGTGCTCTCCACGTTCCGTTTCCGCCGCCGTGATCATTATTATTTGTCTCGCACCTTCACTCGTCTGCAGAAGAATCGGACAAAGAAGACGCAAGTGCCCACAAGTACAACATTCGCCTGGCCAACGGGACCAGCTTCGAAATTACCACGCATGGCTTTCAAGAGTTCTCAAAGGTACCGTAGCTGCTCTCGAAGCTTGGCGCTCTGTAGGTGACGCCAAGCGTATACGTGTCTCACAGGTTCAGTACGTGTAGCTCATGAAACGATGCATCCAACAGACAGTCATTTAGCTTTAGATAGAACTCCAGAAAAAAAAAGCATAATTTCTGTAGATTGCGCAATCGCGTAATAGTCGACTGCCACACCGATTTTGTTGTTTCTTAACAATTTTCCTTTTTTCTCTCGTGTGGTCATTTTGTGTCAATCAATTTAACCATAACCCGTTGTCATGATTATTGAATTCCTTGCAGGCGCATGCGTAGTTGAAGTCTGTATTGAGTCGTGTCGGCAGTAAATTTTCCATTTTATTGTCAGCGCTTGTGATGTCTGTACCTCTTCCTTCGTCTTCGTTTTCAGCGCGCAGTTATTATTGGCAGTAAACCAACGGACGCATGCATTTCGCCTACGGTTCATAACAGAGGCTTGTCGAATGATAACAAAATCCTCTTCTGTGTCGTCACAGTTCTATTTTTGCCTGCAGAGGCTGTTTCCACTCATATTTCGTTTTACGCGAAATTATCATTCCAGAGAAGTAGGCCGCAGTTCGTAATTTGTTTGGTGGGGTCCTGATAGAAGAGTCGCTTAAAGTATTCACAAAGTGAACAGATCAGTTAAAAGTAATGCCACCTGAAGATGTTAGCTACTGCTATACGTGAGATATGAAGTTTTGAAAGGGCCTCCATTCTCTTTGTCTCTCGTTCGTCATACCGTTGACCATTTTGCGGCTTTGACCAAGTGCGGCCATTTCTTTACATGGAACAGGGCCATTTCCAATATAAGTTTCGGTTGATACATGCAAAAAACGACGTTAAACCTGGTATTATAACGGGTAAACTCTTGACGTCTGTCCAGTGATGCGCTTGTTCGAAGTCTTATCCGTATCTCTGCCGCCGCTGCTAGGACGCGACTCATTGGCATCTTCAAAGAGTCATCCTCAGTGCCTCACGTAGCAGACGAAACACCTGCAGCATTAAAACTCTTCAGTGATAACGTCCGAAGGGTCTGCACAATGTACCACGCGAAACCTAGCTGTTCACACTTTGTTCCTCAATCCAGGAAAGGGGCGCGGCCCTTAGTTGACTATGTGACGTACTTGCTCAGTTCAGTTTATTGCTTTAAAGCAGGGTTGCCGTTGGACAGATTTGAAAAAGAGCCAAAACTCAAGCTGAAAGTACCCAAAGTAGCCACCTCAGTTAATCTTAGCGCCACATTTATAGCCAAATAGAACAAAAGCGATATTATGAATAGAGTTTTTATTATCGAACAATAAACAATATAATTTTGCATAAGTCAGAACGTAGAATAAAGAGCACAATATATTTTCCCTCTTGCTTGGCCACAGGCAAGTTGCAAATAAATTGATAAATTATTTTAAGTTCAGGTCGCCTGCAGTCTGTTTGTCTACAATAGGGAGAGTTCTTGCCAAAGTAATCTTGGGCCAACGACTCAGTCGGAACATTAAAAAAGCTGAAGCTGTTTTTCCTTGAAGCCGTAGAACGAAGTACAAGGCCGGCTTCAAGTAGTGAAATCTGGTTGAAGATGAACAGCCATTTTGTTGCGTATAACTCTTTTTTGTCAAGTTCACACGCGAACAAGCGCTATGAATCAGCATTAAAAACTGGTGCGCAGCGTCAGCAGTGTGCTATAGCCACGCGCTTGCATGCGCGCAACTTCGTCACTGCAGCTTTAGTCCTGCCGCGTGTTGGGTACCTCGATGAGCAGCAGCCCGCTCGTGAGGGCAGGACATGCGCGCGCATCGGTTAACACGACAGAAAAGCTTGGAGACGACGGCTACGCTTTAGGGTTTCTTTCTAGTTTATCTTCAAATAATAAAAAAATGGCTCCAGTTTAGCAGTTAGAAGTAGCCAGAAAGTAGCCATAGAGCCAACATGAAATTTTCATCGCCAGACAGGGTTGTGAAGCAGCCAATTTGGCACAAATTAGCCACCAGCGGCCACCCGGCCTTAAAGGCCCACATTGTAAATGGAGAGAATGTGGACCTTTTAGGTTGGGGTTGCCGTTACTCTGTGAAATGCTTGCGTCACTCCAATACGAAGATCGTGAACATTCACTAACACGTTCTGTTTGCTTTTTTTTTTTCTCTCCTCTATACGCAGTGCCTACAGCGTGGAGCAACAAAGGTGAATAGCTGCTTCTATTGACGTGCTTCCAATTGAAGTTTCCGAGGCGCAATGGTATCAATGTATATGTCAACCTCTTTCTGCAGGGCAACAACTCCGTAGAAATTGTCAAGTTCAACAAGGTAAGCTTCGTTGATTTGCTTCTGCTGACAACAGGCTTGAAACTACATGCAATTTTACGTTTTAATGCCTTGCTCGCCCTCTTTAAAAGTGCGGTTCTGGAAGCTAGAGTGGGCAGCAAAAGTGTGAAGTGAAGCCTGCTTTAAATTTCGAAGCCTCTCGAAGGTACATGGCTGGCCCCCAACCCTTCGCTCCTGTATGCAGACACCATGTGGTCTGTACCTACATAATTTTTACAACAGAGCTCTTAAGCTCGAGGTTTGCCGCGTGTCGTAGATGGAAAATCATCATCATCATGAACAGGCACGTGCTCAATCACTGCCCAAGCACTCTGTACTGATGGTGAACAAGAGAAGCTGAAACGTGCGGCGCCTAATCGGTATTTGCGCGCCCCGCCACGGTGGTTTAGTGGTTATGGCACTCGACTGCTGACCCGAAGGTCGCGGGATCGAATCCCGGCCACGGCGGCTGCATGTTCGATGGAGGCGAAAATGTTTGAGGCCCGTGTACTCAGATTTAGGTGTACATTAAAGAACCCCAGGTGGTCTACATTTCCGAAGCCCTCCCCTACGGCGTCTCTCATGATCATATTGCGGTTTTGGGACGTTAAACCCGAGATATTATTATAATCGGTGTTTGCCTACCGTGGGTTCCCTTGTTAATTTTAAGCGGATCAATGTGGTGAGTAGTGGGATATGCCGAATTTCTGTGGCACATACGAGCTATAGGAGTTTGACAGCAGAGCTGTTAAGGTCGATGTCTACCGTGCGTCGTACATCGAAAATTACCATCATCAGGAACCGGCACGCGCTCGCTCTCTCCGTCCTCTTCTTCTTCGTTCCCGGAGCACGTGCATGAATTTGTCCGGCGTGGGATGTAGTAACTCTGATGGGTGAGAGAACGAGTACAGAGAGAGAGGGAGAGAGAAAGATAGAAAGAGAGAAATTCTTGGCGAGGCCAGATTCGACCCCGCATCCCTACCATCCGATGACGAGCGTCGTAACCACACAGCCATCCAGGCACGCTAGCAGAGCACAGCATAACCTTGTGTAGTATAGCATAGCAAGGAGGTGGCAAAGGGATGCGAGGGTGTGGAGGAGGGAAAGGAGGAGGGGAGAACGAGCATATACATAGAGAGAAACAGAAAGAGAAATAGGTGTAAAGAAAGGGAAGAAAAAGTGAACAAGAAGGCGAGAGAACGACTGCAGAGAGAGAGAGAGAAAGGGAAGACAGGCAGAAAAACATAGAAAGACAGAGAAACAAATAGACGTAGAGAGAAAGAAAAAGACACAGACTAAAAAAGGCAAAAAAGAGAGCATGCATAGCCATTCAAAGTATAGAATAGCAAGGGGTGGGAAAGACACAGGTCAGAGGGCAAAAGCCTAGCCAAACCAGGACCATCCAGGTGCCCACCAGCTCTTGTGTGACCATCGCTGCGCGACTCAGTGGAAGCTGCGCTATTTTTTTTTAGTGTTTTCGACGTTAACGGCTGTCATTGTAAACGTGCCCGTTATGCCAAGCGATAGAGGGTACGACGTTGGGCTGGGTGGTGTTGCATAGTTTGAAGTGAACGACAGCGCGTAAAACAAGGACGAAGAGAAGACGAACGACACCAGCGCTGATATAGGGGATGTTATTTTGTATAGTAATTATGACGTAAATGTGAAGAAAGTGGATGAAAAAGCTTGCCGCCGGCAGGGACCGAGTGACGCCAGCAGGCAGGAAAAGGATGTTCCACACTCGCCGTCATGGCTTATAGCGGCGCTTACTAACACTCCGAGGATTGAATGCACATATACTATACGCCATAAAGTGGACGGGAGAACGACCGCCGCCGTAGCTCAGCGGTATGGCATCGGACGCGTTATTTGAAGGTCGCAGGTTCGGTTCGTGGCGGTGGCAAGTTATCTCTTCGTCCACTCTACTTTCTTGATATTTACATCATAATTATTACAAAATAACACCCCCTATACATTCGCTGGGTTTCTTGCCTGTTGGTTCTAATTAATGTTGTGCCTAGCAAAGAAAAACGAGCCCTTAAAATGCCCCTTCTTTCGTTTATTCACCAGCGCGGATGTCTTTCGTGCTGTCATCGCCCTTGTTTTACGCGCTGTCGTTCACTTCAAACTATGCCAAGCGAGCTGAAAAAAAAAAAAAAAACGCGCTGCAATGATCTAAACAACATGCGCAATGAAATGGATTATTCAGGAGACTATACTTCAATACTAGCGCACGCGTACTGATTACGCCAACATTAATATGCCTTTTTACCTTGGAATCAGTTTGTAAGCTCTTCTATAGAAAGATACAATTTGGTGCTGTACCTGATGCGCTGAGATGTCAGATGTTCACTGGTTGGTTCACTGTGCAGAAATTTAAACAGTGAAATAGGCACCGTATAAATGTAATTTACAAACTTTGTCATAAAAAGTAACCACCATATAGTATAACACCACTTATTTTCCTTTTATGGGGCCGCCTGTGGGCGAAAGTGGCGCTTTCCAATTAACATCTACGTGCCTGTATTCCACGAAAGGGTATCTTCGAACGCTATTAATGCCGAAGGCCTTAAATGGTGCGGCTTCTGTGACTATAATAAAAACTAAAGAATAACATGCGACCTACTAAATTCAGCCTTCATTCTGCGCAAACTATACCAAGTTAGCTTCCCAACTCTGACCGATAGCCTAATCATCGTTCATGGCATCGCCTGTTATTGTTTCGATCGCAGTGCGCTAGGGACCTGTACGACCGCGTCCAGTCGAATATCACAGATCACCTGCGCATCAGAGACGTCGGTGAGCTGGGGCCTGCGTTGCGAAACCTGTCTTCGCTTCACCGGCTGAACGGCAACATCGTCAAGAACCTCGAAGCTTTGCAAAACAGCTTCCAGAGGCTGCGCCTGCCACCTTCCGGTGGCGCGTCAGGCATCGAACCCTTGCAGCGAACACTGCAGTCGGCCAGCGAAGCCTTCCGCAACATGTCCAAGTCGGTGACGTCGGGCGCCGCTCTGCAGACAGTGGTGCATAACTTCAACCGAACGTTGCAAACATTCAACAGCATCGCCACGGCAGGCGTGAATGCCATGACCCCCACGGCCAATCAGCTCGTGCATCGCTTCCAGGTTGGTGACACGAATGTTGTAATGCTGATCGGAGAGGTCATACGGATTTGCTGGCCGAAAGAAACACTTGCAGATACGATGAATCATAAACATCATAACATGATCACAAAGTGCGTGCATGTATGGGAATTGTTTCTGTATAACTTTTTGTTATGCGCTCACTATATGCGCCCGACGTCAGCAGTAATTTCTAGTTTGCAGAAATATGGGTATATATGGCAGATGTAACAAGCCTTGGAATCAAGCAAAATTTTAGCGAACGTCTTATAAAGAACTGTCTGCCATATGCAGCGTAGGGCCTGCTAACTAGGACCAATTTAATTTAAAAAAAAGTGCAACGAGGTACGAAGATGCGATCAATGGCATTGTATAGGCTCGTGCATACTGGCAAGCGGGTTTACTTATCACCGCTTAGATAAGTAGCCAATATATATTACTTAAACATTTAATTACTATCATAATTGCGGCAATTCCTACATGAAATTCTGTGTTGCATTTTCAAAAACTAGCGCCCAAAAGATGACGCGGCCCGCTACATGATTCCTGATTACTTTTTCTGCGTTTCGAGCTTGTAGGTGCAAAAGGCGATGAGACATGGAGACGAGTGCTTCGAGAGCTAGCTTCTCAACCTCGCAACAGCGAACGCTGCTGTCTCGCGTGCGCGACAGCAGCGCTCGCTCGCTTCGCGTCTTTGCCTTTTATGTGACAAATTGAAAACGCATAAACAAGCGTGTTATAAGTATTAACGAGGATGGATATACAAGAACTTACCTGAGAGTTACGCACTCGCATGATCCTTAGCATATAGCTATATAGCTATAGCTGCGGACGCAAAGCAGCGTGATGTAGTCGCTGCAGCTCGGATACATACCGGCAAACTAGAAAGGTTAGTGCTATTTAGCTTCAACAATTAGGTAGCACTTATTGCATTTTGCTTATTTCGAGCGGACAATAACGCTTTATTGCTTGCCGTTGTGCATCTATATATACTTGTGATGTATGGTTTCATACTTGCATTCCTCTTCCAAGCAAATTACCACTGTGGTATCATCTCACATTAATTAGATTCCTTTATCGCTTTCTCTTGCCGCACAAGTAATGTCAATATATTCAACGCTTCGATGAAAGTATTAGTCGTCAGGCAATCAGCTGCTTTCGTGAGCATAATTTGTGCATACGTATGCCTCACTATGGAAAAATTGGGGCTGAATTCAGCAGACTTCTTTTTCATAAATGCTCTTTTTTTTCTCGCGTTAGATTGCCGGCTTCGCTGTCCAGCATTGTGATCGGCTTAAATATTGTCTTGCGAACATTATTAGCTTAACCCGTTTTTGTGAATACGGGCCTGGTGCATAGTATAGGGTGCGAAGAAAGTGAATGCAAAATAGGAGGCGCAGTACACTGGAAAGGAAGGCGATAGCTAAGGTTGCTAAGTCCTGGAACATTGGATCTGTCGGTCTCTTCAAGCCTTCATCTTTCTTTGAGCTCCTGTCTCGCGTAGATTCCTGTTTTAGGGTTGATATAATCGACTTAATGCCTTCCCCTGGTCACACGCAGGAAGACTTGAAGAACATCCAAAACGTCACCCGGTCGTTGCCCAGGACTGACGTGGCGCGGCTCACGGAGCAGACGAGGGGCAACCTGACCTTGCTGGTGCGCAACCTGACCGGGGCTCTGCCTATGCTCATGCGAAGGATGGCCACACAGGGAGCCGAGAGCACGCGGCCACTGAGGGAATTTGTGACCGCGCTATCACACAATCTCAGGAATGCCTCGTTGGCTCTCTCAAACAGTGGAAACGCGAGTGGAAACTCCACTGGCAGCACCCTCCCAACGGCCAGTCACGACCTCCTGCAGGCGTACGACGGCTTCCAGTTGGCCGTCAACAACGGAATGCTCGCGATGTCCGACTTGGTGCGCGGATCGCTGAAGCTCGTCAACCCGGCCAACTGGCACGTTGGCCGCGTCGGGCTTGGCGCCGGAGATGGACAAACGCCACAAGCTGGCATCAACAAGTTCATCGGGCAGCTCTTCAGGAGGAGAGGCTAGGCGTGTGTAGCATAGTTTCAGGTGTTTACATTTTTTTCTCACGTGACGTAGGTGGGGACCACGAATTGCGAAGTCGAAGCCAGCTGCCATGCCCGGAATCATCAAGTTCATTCGCCAGCTTCGTCAGACAGAAGCTGACTTTGTGTTCGTACAGTTAATCTGTAGCCATTTCATCGGGAAGACACGTGTCGGTATACAGGGAGACGTAAACGCAACGATGTAGGCACCTAAACGCTGCCGTTGGGAAGAACTTGGGTGCGTGCGTTCCTTCTGGAGCTTTTGTGACAGGATGTACAGTGCTAACATTATCGACGGAGTATGTTCTTGTCGCTTGAGAGCGCACTTTTCGTTGCTTTTTTAATTTTATTATGTAAGTGAGGATTCTAATGAAAATTAATTGGGGACCAGAAATAAGGCGCCGAGGAATTTGAAAGATGCCTTTGTCAACGAACGTTTGTACGATATGTGAATACTCTCGAAACGAGTCTCCTCACGGTAGGTGCGGGCTCGACACCTGATAAAAGGCCATAATATCGGACAATTATTTGAGGGAAGTGCACTCGTTACCATAATAACATAAGCGTATGGGTGGCACTGCCAGCCACGGTACATTTGTTTAGTTTTATGCAAACACTCCCCAACACTAGAACGTCTTGCCTTATGGACATCTCTAAGACTAATTTCGGTCTCCAAGGCCAAGAAAAAGCTACATGTGCTTTTGCTACATGAAGCGCACTGGCGTACAACGCTTCATTTTGAATATATATATGTAAATAAACACTGAAGCACATAAACTATGCTCATATATGTAGGTTTATCTTCACGCAGACGGGATATATTTATGAGGTAAGTTTAGTCTAGTTCTGTATACATTTTGTCCCAGGGCGGATGAAGTTGCGTCCGCAAGCCTTCTGTTGCACGCCTGTACTTTTAGCAGTCTGCATATGCCAATAAGCGTGTTGAAGTGCGTCCCACATGGCGCATTATCCTAAGATTTTTCTGTTCTCGTGACGTTACGAAACATAGTAACACTTGTAAAGGCGTTTACTGACGGCTGGATTGACGGCGACGATGCACAACGGTCACGACGGAGCGCAGACTCTCACGAGCACGAGCACGAGGGGCGTGCTCCCCGAGAAGAGGCGAAGAGGGCGACCCACTAGAAGGCGCTGGAGAGGACGGCCCATTACAACGTTCCAATGCTTCTCTACAATTACCCCGGGTACGAAAAGGGAGCCGTCTGGCGACCTAGCAGCTGGTCACTATGAGCGGGTCATGGTAGGGCTTGAGGCGCTCCACGTTGACAATGTCGCGCCCTCGACGGCGCATGTCGGAAGATGGGTCGATGGGTTCAATCAGGTAGTTGACCGGGGATGTGCGTTCGACGACACGGTAGGGGCCTTCGTATTTGGGCAGCAGTTTGGAAGAGAGGCCAGTTGCAGTGGTAGGGACCGAGAGCCATACGAGTGATCCAGGTAGGTACGTGGGTGCAGAAGTGTTGGTCTCACCGCGGATGCTTTTCTGCCGCTCTTGGTCCTGCGTAGTAAAGGTCTTCGCAAGCTCGCGACACTCCTCGGCAAGTCTGGCTGTGGCAGAGATAGGCGCACACTCAGATCGATCCGGCTTGTATGGAAGGATTGTGTCGATTGTGTGCGACGGGTGCCTGCCGTACAATAGGAAAAATGGTGAGAAACCAGTGGTGCTTTGAGGGGCGGTATTATAGGCGTAGGTGACGAAAGGTAGAATGGAATCCCAACTTGTGTGATCGGCGGCGACATACATCGAGAGCATGTCGCCGAGCGTGCGGTTAAAGCGTTCCGTGAGCCCATTCGTCTGCGGGTGGTAAGCAGTAGTTTTGCGGTGAACAACGTTGCACTCTTTGAGGATGGCTTCGACGACTTCCGACAGGAAGACACGGCCTCGATCGCTGTGCAGCTCCTGGGGTGGACCGTGGCGCAGCATGAACCGGCGGAGCAAAAAGGAGGCTACATCGCGCGCTGTAGCCGCTGGGAGGGCGGCAGTTTCGGCGTATCGCGTAAGGTGGTCTACAGCGACGATGGCCCAGCGGTTACCAGCCGAAGTCAGAGGGAGTGGCCCATACAAATCGATGCCAACGCGCCCAAACGGCCGGTCAGGGCAAGGTAAAGGTTGCAGACCTGCTGGTGACTGGTGCGTTGAAGTTTTGCGGCGCTGACAATCGATGCAGGAGCGAACGAACTTCTGCACGTAGCGGTACATGCCTCGCCAAAAGTACCGTTGGCGAATGCGGTGGTATGTTTTCGATACCCCAGAGTGCGCACACTGCGGATCAGCGTGGAGCGATTCGCATATTTCAGAACGCAGACTGCGGGGTATTACTAGTAGCCACTGGCGGCCGTCGGCGTTGTAATTGCGTCGGTGGAGGAGGTCGTCGCGAATGGCGAAATGGTGGGCTTGACGACGCAACGCGCGAGTGGATGGTGTTGCCGAAGGATCAGTGAGCAAATCTAGCAGTGAAGCGATCCATTGATCCTTGCGCTGTTCGGTAGCGATAGTGTGAATGTCGATGGAAGAAACGGCATTGTGATACATTGAGCTGTGGGTATTGTCGTCAGGCAAGGGGGAGCGCGAGAGTGCGTCGGCGTCTAGAGTCACTGCAAAAATTTCAGAGTATCGCATCTGTTTTCCGCGCGCCGCCGCCGACGCGATTGGCTTACTCGCATCACGTGACCTCTCGCCGCCATATCCCTTCCAAGCGCTTTGGGTGCAGGCGCGTTCAATGCAGAGCGTGGCCGGACATTTAGCATTACCACGGTTCGCAGAAGTACTTCGTCGCTTTTTGAAACGCGTCATGCAGGTGCAGACGGGCGTAAGCAGACATTTTTTTCGGGGGGGGGGGGGGGGGGGCACGGGCCAGGTGTGCCACCCCCTGGCTACGCCACTGCATGCAGATGCCAGAAGAGAGTAGCTCACCATCAATCGAACGTGACTGGTGAGCTACTCTGGGAATCTCGTTTGCCGTGTGGAAAAATTAATGTCAAAAGAGCGCCGTTTACGTGGCTGCATAGTTGGCCTGAACGAATTCGCCCCCCTCGAATAACACTCCTTCCTGCAGTGAACTACACTAACTTTGCTGGAAAAGATCTTATGCGACAGGATACTTCACCTTTTCGGTTCGCTGTGGTCAGCGATATTGAAAACTACATACCTTTCTATTTGCTCGGCTGTTTAATCTCCATCTGTTGAACAGATTACGCATGCTATCCGAGTTATAAGCGTGTCGCGCACGAGAGCGAAAACGAAGATTTATTAAAATAATAACTGTTTACTGGTATACCTTGAAGGCAATTGTGGCATGATCTTTGGCATTGCACAAAACAGAAGCGTGGAACTCTGTTGATAAACTTGGTATAAGGCAATGTTATCAAGCGTACTTTTACATTTGTTGCAAAAAAATGCTGCGAATGCTGCATTGCACCGAGCGTACCCTTAAAATACTGTATAGTTGGTGAGAAATGGTCACAGCAAAAAAAAAAAAAAAAGCAGATCACACGCATTGAGGGAGTCGACTTTATGCGAGCTCTAGCTCTATATATATACATACTGTGTTGCAGTAGCATGCGCTTTAAAAACTTCGGGATGTTCTATTTCTGATCAAAAGAAGATAAAGCACCGTGCCGAGGAAGTTTTAATAAGAGTGCATTATGAAAAAAAAAGTGCAGCAATGCAGAAACCGAACCCCAGCTGTTTACGCGCTGGCAACGCCAAAAAAAGAACTGTTTGTCGGAACACAGCAAAATATTTGCAAATTCATTGCAACGTTGGGAATATTAAGGAGACAAGAAATAGGAAATGAAACAATAAAACTTTGACTTGGGCGAGTTGGTACATACTCGGATAAATGCAGCGCGACTTGGACGAAGACAGGAGACACATAAAACACAGACGAGCGCCGACTTACAACTGAGTTTATTTGCACTTCGACAGGCCTTTTTGTATGCACAAACCCAGCCTGTATGTGCAAACCCAGCCTGTATGTACAGGCTGCATTTATGCATACAAAAAGGCCTGTCGAAGTGCAAATAAACTCAGTTGTAAGTCGGCGCTCGTCTGTGTTTTATGTGTCTCCTGTCTTCGTCCAAGTCGCGCTGCATTTATCCGAGTAGGAAATGAAACAATTAAGTAGTGATGTCAATAATTTTTGATGATCATTATCTACGTATCGTAAGATAAGATGCACCTTACCTACCGCACGCCGATTCGCCCGTGCGTTCGGCTGCTGGCGTTCCGAATCAAGACGTCGCGCACAACTTCCAATTACCGTACACACACAACTTCTACAACATATATATCAACCAGATGAACAGCAAGCACGGTGCGCAAGCAAGCTATGCGTCAGCGATCAGTCGAAGGACGCAATGTTGAATGTTCTCGATGTTGTTCGATAACGTTCTCGAGTGCAGTGAACCTGAACACCGACTGCAAAGCTAGCGCAAACAGTCAAGATTCACCAAATGTCGAAGTAGATGGCATCTCGCACGATGTCACTGCGCTAATGCAACTATGTTTACAGATCCGGACCTAGCGAACACGCCCGGGCGTGACACGAAGAGACCGATGAAGCCATGAAGAGAGTTCGCGAGCACATATGGCAACATTCGCCGTACGTTTCATTAGTTACACCGCTAACCACGCAGTCGATCCATACCTGTCGATGACTCGAAATCACTTCTAATATCCTCTTGAAGAAACACACACATATAATGCCGTTCTGCCGAGCGTAACACGGCGCTGAGGCTAAAAGATCGGTCACTTCTCAACACACGCTAGCAACGCGCCGGACGGTCTGGAAGGGAAGTGGCCGCGGCCGCCCAATGTTGCCCGTGTGCAGCCTACCTTTGCGGTACTCTGATTTTCCAGTGACTCTATCGGCGTCAGCATGCTGGCGACCGTTGCGGTACAGCACGCGGATATCGTAGTCCTGTAGGCGAAGTGCCCAGCGGGCGAGGCGGCCTGATGGATCCTTCAATGATGACAACCAGCAGAGTGCATGGTGGTCGGTGATGAGATCAAATGGGCGACCATACAAATAAGGTCGGAACTTCGTAAGGGCCCAGATGATCGCCAGGCATTCCTTTTCGGTGACGGTGTAATTGGTCTCGGCTTTGGTGAGCGTACGACTTGCATATGCCACGACATATTCAGGGAACCCTGGTTTGCGCTGCGCAAGGACAGCGCCAAGGCCAACACCGCTGGCGTCTGTGTGTACCTCTGTAGGGGCCGTAGGGTCGTAGTGGCGTAGTATGGGAGGCGAGGTCAACAGACGACGGAGCTTCGCGAAAGCGTCGTCGCACTCTGACGACCATGAATTGAGGGACCCGTTACTTCCGAGGAGCTTCTTCAGCGGCGATATGACAGTCGCGAAGTTTCGAATGAAGCGCCGAAAGTAGGAACATAGTCCTACGAAACAGCGCAGTTCTTTGACAGACTTAGGTTTGGGGAACTCGGTCACGGCCCGAAGCTTGGCTGGATCGGGAAGAATACCGTCCTTGGACACGACGTAACCGAGTATTGTCAGCTGCCGTGCTGCAAATCGGCACTTCTTTAGATTCAGTTGTAGACCGGCGTCGCTCAAACGCGTCAAAACGTGCCGCAGGCGTTGAAGATGCGTGGAGAAGTCCGGAGCGAAAACAACGACGTCGTCGAGGTAGCACAAGCACGTGTGCCATTTCAGGTTACGCAGAACAGTATCCATCATGCGCTCAAAGGTGGCGGGCGCATTACACAGCCCAAACGGCATGACGTTGAATTCGTACAAGCCGTCGGGCGTGACAAAGGCGGTCTTCGGTCGAGCGTCACCAGCCATGGGTACTTGCCAGTACCCTGAGCGCAAATCGAGAGATGAAAAGTAGGGGTGTGCGAATATTTGACTTTCGAATTCGAATCGAATAGTAACTAATCGAATAATTCGATTCGCCTTTCGGATAGCTAGTATTCGAAGTTTCGAATAATTCGACTGGTCGAATATCTAAAACGCGACAAAGGCCAATGGTGCAACTCGGTTAGGGAGTGGTGGCTAAAACTAATGCTAACGTCATCACAGCAGGCCTTTCGTTAAATCTTTCACCGGCATCCTGGTTCAAAAGCGAGGACATGCTGTTCTTAAAGGACAATATGTCATTTCCGCACGTAGAAAAACATGAGAAAACTGTCAAGCCCTTCACAACTTGGTTCCCGAAACGAAGGCACGGACTTCTTGTGTAGTTTGGTCGCGTATTCCGCAAACACCGTAAAACGTCCTGACTTTGGCATGCGAAACCCTCGGTCATTGGCTTTGCATGTAACCATTTGTTCACGCTGGGCAGTCACCACTGCCGCACCGAATCACTGGTTGAGGAACTGTCATCGTTCTGGCACTCAGTTAAAACGTAGGGACCGCCAAGCCGAGCCGGGTGGCGCGGGGTCTCCCCTGCGTCTTCTCTGGACCCCAATAAAGTTTGCATCATCATCATCATCATTATCATCATCATCATCATCGGTTAAAACGTTGCTGTGAATGGGCACCCGAAGATTTTTTGGCCTGGAGCGCCCATGGCGATGAAGCACAACATAACAGTTGTCAGATGAACCGTATTGCACTAACATGGGGGAAAAAACTAGCTACCGTACCCCCCTCTCTTAGTCGTTAGGTTAGGAGTGGCGCTGCTGACCGGAATGGCGGCTCTTCCATCAACATCATTGCGTGCCTATAAAAGCTGAAACAAATGCCACACCGGAACAAATGCGTGATAAAACTGTCGGCACGCCGTAGCGTCCGTGATTTTTCTTTTGTCTTGCCGTAACTGGCAGAACACAATTTGTATAAATATAGTATTCGATATTCGATATGTTTGGCCACTATTCGGCACTATTCGATTCGAATTCGATTCGAGGTTAAATTTCACTATTCGCACACCCCTAATGAAAAGAATTCTGCTCCTTGCAGGCTGTCAATCGCGTCGTCTATTCGCGGTAGTGGATACACGTCCTTACGAGTGATCTCGTTGAGTCGTCGGTAGTCCACACAGAACCGCACAGAACCGTCCTTCTTCGCAACAAGAACGACAGGAGACGCCCAGGGGCTGTTAGAAGGTCGAATAACATCTCGTCGAAGCATGTCGTCGACTTGCTCGTTGATTACACGGCGTTCTGTGGGAGATACGCGATATGGACGTTGACGCAGTGGCGGCTGGTCGCCAGTGTCGATGCGATGCGTAACGGCCGACGTGCGGCCGAGAGAAGTTTGAGCGACATCGAAAGAAGAGCGAAATTCGTCCAACAGGCCCAGAAGCTGGGAACGCTGGACCGGTGTAAGGTCGTCAGCAATGGAGGAACCAAAGACATCAGCGGGTGATGAACCAGACGTCGAAACAGCGCCGAGCGTAGTGGAACTGTGGCAGTGCATTTCATCTGGTTCGTCCATAACTTGTGCGTCTTCGAGGGGTTCCACGCTGCCGAGACATTCCCCTCGGACCAACATAACACTGTACGGAGATGGGTTGATAACAAAAATTGACGTACTGCCCTGAGTGACTTGCACGGTCGCGAAAGGCACCAGCATGCCTTTCCTCGTGCAAACACGGTCAGACGGCGAGAGAAGTGCAACGGTGTCGGAGAGACTGGCGCAGTACACTGACACCGCCGTCGACGAGTTTGCAGGCACCTTGGTGTCGTCTTTGACAAGTACCTTGCCCGCAGCCGATCGACTGTCTGCCGGCGCCAATTCAGAGAATGGTGAGAGCTCTATTTCGGCTGGTGCGCAATGAATGACGGCGTCGTGGCGGGACAGAAAATCCCATCCTAGGATGACGTCGTGAGAGCAGGCAGGAATTACGATCAATTCGACGGCGTATTCCTGAATAATGACGCGAGCTGTGCACACCGCTGTTGGGTGAATACATTGGGCGCTGGCAGTACGGAGGGAGAGCCCGGAAAGCGGCGTCGTCACTTTTCGCAGTAGTCGGCTAAACTTGGCGTCCATAACAGATACGGCGGCTCCAGTGTCGATAAGGGCAGATGCGCGAACACTGTCCACAAACACGTCAATCACGTTCGAGGGGCTTCGCTGAGGGCTTTCACAGTTCGATAGCGTCGCAGCCCTTGCCTCGTGGACTGCGACGACTAGTTTTCCTGGTCGCGTGAGCCCGTACGTGGCCACATCCGCGACAGTGAGCGACGTCGTGGAGATGGTGAACGGCGGGTAGATGGTGCGGGGCGGGACGTCGGTGACATAGGCGGCGCTTGGTCATAATAAGGGCTGCTTGATGAGCTGGTGAGGGTTGATGCGACCCGAGGCGGCTGCACGCGATTGCAGTAGCGTGCGACGTGACCGGCGCAACCGCAGGCAAAGCAAATGGCGCGGTTGTCGGAAGTGCGCCAGCGGTTCGCGGGTCCCATCCATGTCGCAGAACGGGATGGACGAGGCGGCTGCTGATATGAGTGCATTGTGGGCAGCAGTCGGGGCCTGGGGACGACGTCGGCGTATGTAGGCGGCACAGCCGCGTCGAAGGCCTGTGGTCCGACGACGGCTTCGGCGTAACTCCGCGGGCAAGCCACAGGAATCGCTGGGGGCGGCCTGGCTACAGCTTGCGCGTAGCTTAGTGGCGCAGGCACTAGAGGCGGATGGTGGTATTCGGGAATGACCTCCGCGATTTCTTGCTGAATCGCTCGGCGGAGAGGAGGCAGAAGTGTAGTTGGCGGCTGGTCAACATGCTGCGGTGGAGTGAAAGCCAGTAGAGAGACCTGGCGGGCGATTTCCTCACGCATGAACGACTTGATTTCGGCGAGCAAGGTGGAGTGGTCAGGAATTGCCGACAAGCCTGCGAGATCAGCATCGCGTGATGGCGGTCGACGGGTCATCAAGCGCTGCCGGCGCAGCTCCTCGTAGCTTTGGCACAGGGTAATGACCTCTGCCACTGTGCGAGGGTTTTTGGCCAGCAGCATGGTGAACAGAACATTCCTGATTCTGTCAGACTCCGACATGCTCGCGTCGGCTTTCTTGCACAGGTCAAGGATGTCTTCGATGTAGCTCGTGAACGATTCCCCTGCCTGCTGAGCTCGTTCACGTAAGCGCTGTTCGGCTTGAAGCTTACGAACGGCAGGGCGGCCAAACACGTTGACGATGGCGGTCTTGAAATCGGACCACGTCGGGAAGTCGGATGTATGGTTGTTGTACCACATGCCTGCCACACCCGCGAGGTAGAAAACCAAGTTGGTCAGCTTGCCTGCTTCGTCCCATTTATTGGGAACACTCACCCGTTCGTAAATCGCGAGCCAGTCCTCCACGTCAGTGCCATCCGCGCCGGTGAAAACAGGAGGGTCGCGGATACGGGGGACACCGGGACAAGCGGCCGCGGCTGGAGGCGGCGTTTGCTGAGCGGCGTCTTGCGGCATGGTAGATGGCACGGTACGGGATCGGAGCTCCAGGGGCATCGAATGGAGACCGAAGTTGTGGTGACGGTACAGCACTCTCCACCACTTTGTAAAGGCGTTTATTGACGGCTGGATTGACGGCGACGATGCACAACGGTCACGACGGAGCGCAGACTCTCACGAGCACGAGCACGAGCACGAGGGGCGTGCTCCCCGAGAAGAGGCGAAGAGGGCGACCCACTAGAAGGCGCTGGAGAGGACGGCCCATTACAACGTTCCAATGCTTCTCTACACACATATAAATAATAATAATAATAATAATAATAATAATAATAATAATAATAATAATAACAATAATAATAATAATAATAATAATAATAATAATAATAATAGTTGGGGTTTAACATCCCAAAACCATGATATTATTATGAGGGACGCCGTAGTCAAGGGCTCCGGAAATTTCGACCACCTGGGGCTCTTTAATGTGCACCTAAATCGACGACGAGCTTCAAACATTTTCGCCTCCATCGAAAATGCGGCTGCCGCGGCCGGGATTGGATACCGCGACCTTCGGGTTAGCAGTCGAGCACCATACCAACTACACCCAAATGGCGGGTATAACACTAAATAAGGCCATCACTCTAAAAAACTTAACAGAGTACCTGTCACTCTCTTTGGGGGAGTATTTTCTTGTCCCATATTTAACTCCCGCTTACTGAGTAAATCAACTCTTTGTGAGGCAGAGTATAGTAATGCACGCAGACTGGGTTATAATACTCCACCTCAACAGAGAAATAGAACTCTTGCTGAAACAGAGTAGCAGGACCCCTACGAAGAGAGTAGTAGTACACTTCCAGAAAGAATAGCAGAACTCTTTCAAGAATAGCAGCATTACTCTTCTAAGAGTTGTGATACTCTCCCGCAAGTAGTAGGAGGGCTCCTCCACAGGAGTACTGGTACTCTTCCAAGGAGAGTAGTGCTCTCTCGCAGGAGTACTTACATTCCCACAAGAACAGTACGAGAATTCGTGAACACGGGGTGTCGCTATGCAGCCGACGTTTCGACAAGCGGACTTGTCTTCTTCAAGGCTCCAACCTAGAAGGGGACAATTCCGCTTGTCGAAACGTCGGCTGCATAGCGACACCCCGTGTTCACGAATTCTCATCTTTTCAAGCTTCCACCTTCCCCTGAACTTCTGCCTCTTACGAGAACAGTAGTAGTACTCTTCTTCAAAGTCTGATAACACAGTTTTGCTTGAGCACTAGTATTCTTTCAACGAGAGTAGTGATACTCCTCCAGATGAGTATTGTGATCTTTTTTAGGAGAGTAGTGATGCCCTTCCACCAGAGCACTGGTACTCTTCCAAGAGAGTGTGCAGTACCATTCTTTGAGAGCACACGTACGACAGGAAAAGACTTCCTTCCCACATCAGTTCCAGCATTGCTTTAGAGTTCTAATGCTCCCGAACAGTTGTATCACTGCACCTAAACAACTTATGAATCCTCTCAAACGCGCCATTCTTAACAAGATAATGGCAGTGTCGCAGCCCTGAAGCAAAGAATCACGCTAATTTCCCTGCAAAATCTCCTTAACAGGGAAGTTCCAGCAAACCATCTTGTGCTGGGGTTGCGATTTACTTTATGGTAGCAGGGTTGCTGACATTAAAGAGTTTCTCCACGAAAGTTAAATTTTTTACTAGGGACAGAATTTCAATCGTGGCTCTGATAAAGAAATATCTTGATACTTGAATATGGCATATCCATCTGCTAAGCTTCTATGAATTGAGTGCAGGTGACGTCATTAAAAGTTGTTTAGCTAGAGCAAAATAAAAATATTTCCAACTTTCTATTGAAGAATATACATGATAAAAAAAGAAATCGAAATATGCTTCTAGCCCAATAAAAGCTACAAGATAGACAGATTACGCTTTCGTGTGCGTCAAAGAAACGAAGTTGGAAACGTTTTGACAGGTGTGATGGATGATCAATGTTAAAGGGACCGTGACTAAAGGCAAATAACATTTCATGTTAGGGTGAAATGTCAAGGCTTGAGAATGTCTAAGACAACAACACTGTACACACCACCACTTTAGTAATCAAGAAGTTAAGCCGAAACAAATGCCAGTGCGCTATATTCTAAAAGATCGAACGGGCCCTCGCCAAAAATCGTGACATGTCCTTTCCAGCGTCACAACAAACAAATGCCGTGCTCTTTACTAGATACATGTGTGCTTGATCAAGAGTTGCCATCGCCTGCTGTCCCCTTGATGCCGCCTCATCGAGACTGATCAGGAGAAAGAGTATAACTGCGCTTTACTCATGCCACAAGAGCATATGGACATTCCACTCTTTCTGAGGAAGATGGAGTGTAAAGCACATTTCGCTCTCTCTTTTCACACAAAGTGAACAGTGCATTTCATTCCATCTGTTGTTTTGCGAGAGTAAACAAAAAAGAAAACGCCCTGAAGAGTAACTGGGTACATTTACTTCTGCGATACCCTCCCCAGTTTTAGAGTGATGGCGTCCTTGAAAAGTTATCTGCACAACTGTATTCTGTCGAACTATATAACAGTGTTACATCCGCTATTATTACATAAATAACAGGACTGTGAACGTCTGTTTAAAACTTAACATAGAGGTATTGTGTCAGACGTTACCGTGGCAACCTCAAGAGGTACGCCAGCAGTTTCCTCTATGTGAAGACCAAGTTTTAGATACCTCAGCGTTTCTAAATTTTTGCAATATTGTTTAACACTGTCACGTACTACTGTCGTTAGTACGTCAAAGATTTGTCTACACGTCCGATTCCTTCAACAAATTGCCCCGTAATCAGCCAAAGAGCAACACTCCTGTTGGAAGGCAGGGTAGTTATCGTATGAGCTTCTTCTAAACCAGTGCAGTTAAGCAACTGCGTAGCGGCAGTTTTACCGCAAGAACTATACCACCTGGTCTGAAGTATTCATTGTACACGAGTATGACATCTGCATAAGAGCCTTTGGCTCCAGTGCGCGCTACCTTACATCGACGTCGCAGGCTTAATTTTTTTTTAGTGACGCGATCTTTAGAAAACGCTTTGCTTTTTGTCTTTCCGCCTCCGCTCACTTCTTTCTCACTTTAGGGTGACAAACTAGATGTCTTTCTTCCTGTAAACTTTAATGTCTATGTCACTTCTATCCTCTTTCTTAACCTCAAATCAAAGAATATGGCGACTAAAACAATACGCATTTCGTTGTCCTATGCACGACATACCACTGCAATGCACTCTATACATTATTGCCCTATAATAATAAGTCAGTTCGTCTATAAATGTACTTCGCCGACTGTAGCAGTACAATACTGGGAAGTGAAGGTCACGATCATGCCGCGGGCAAAACAAACAAGATGACCACAAACAGCAGTAGCAACTTGCGGCCGGAACAAAAAAAATCACAGCATATCCACGGAGTGAATGATGATGAGTGGGCGAAGCTGCGGAGGTTCATCGGTAAACCGTGAATCTTCCGTGAATTCTGCCCAGTACATCATCACCGACGTGAGATCGCTTTAATTTTAATTTTAATTTTACTTTAATTTTACATGTACGCTGTGAATTTTCATTGTTTAGAAAACATCTGGCGTCTTTCGTTAAGCAGCTGGCGTCTTTTCGTTTTGCTTTAGAAACATCTGGCGTTCTTTCGTTTTGCTTTTAGAAAACATCTGGCGTCTTTCGTTGGTTTATTTCATCAATCAACAGTGTTTTGAACAAAATTTTTATTGTTTAATCACGCACAGGAGAAATCTCACCAGGCACTACCTTGGAGGTAAACAATGGCTGCTAATGGGAATGAGAGACAGAAGAAGTCGGCTTTTAGCTAACACTTACACTTCTACTTCTACTATAGTTTCCTACTGGAACATGCCATTTTCTGCTGATTGGGAATAAGAGACAGAAGAATTCGGCTTTTAGTTAACGCGCACGCTGCGATTTTTTTATTGTTCAACAACGCACAGGAAAAATCTCCCACCGGCACCACCTTGGAGGTCAAGATCTGGTACTAGCGTTACGACTGGTTACGCACTACTACGACTACGAGGGACGAACGGGTGCCGCCTTAAGGAGCTTCGCCCCTAAAAGAGTTAACTTCTGAACAACACTGAATTTAGGGTGTGGCATACTTTTCTTCTTCTTCTGGCACGACGCACTTGGGACATAGACTAGTAGTGGGTAGTCGGCTGAGAAAAAAGAAGAAGTAGTTGGAACAATGGCGGAGATACATTAATAAACCGCGCTGTGTTTTCGGAACCGCGTTTCAGAGTGCTATATTTATTGGTGACCCGGACTACGAACGCGACCTTCCATGGAGCAGCGTGAGCATCTCGACGGCCTCAGCCCTGGTACCGCTGCCACTGCACCTGGCCATGTACCCTCTTCCGGTGTTGTTGGAGGTACTACTACTATAACGCTACCACAGCTGTGGCTTGCCGATCCCTCCTTATGGTTCATTCAAGTCGAGAACAAGTTCCGCATTCATCGCATCACGTCAGAAGTTCGCAAGCATGAGATGCTCGTTGAAGCGTTGCCGCCACAGGCAATGGCCGAAATACGCGACATCCTCGTGGGCCCGCCTGGTGACACTCCATATACGACAGTCAAACAGGCTCTTCTTCACCGACTCGTTCCGCCTAAGCATCGGCGCATTCAGCAACTTCTGTGCAACGAAGAGCTCGGGGACCGCCGTCCTACACAGTTTCTACGTCACCTGCAGCATCTACTTGGGGACCAGCCGGACGGCTTGGAAACATCCATACTACGTGAGTTGTTTCTACAGCGTCTTCCACCTACCGTGCGAATGGCTCTTGTCCCAGCTCAGGATAAGACGCTGTCGGAGCTGGCAGAAATGGCCGATGACATGATGGACGTGGCTCCGGCAGTCATAAACGCTGCCCACACCTCTCCGGTTTCCGAAGCAGATTCCCTTCGAGAAACGGTAAAAGATCTCGCAGCTGAAGTCGCCAACTTGCGTCTGCAATTGCTGAGCATTCGCAACTTAAATGACCAGCCTCGTCCACACCGACCATCTCTCACGTCGCCTGCTCCGCAACGGCCCCGCCACCAGCCCGAGCACCGCTTTTCACCGCGGAACACATGCTACTATCACCGGCGTTTTCGTGCCGCGGCTCGCAGATGTGTGCCACCCTGCTCATGGCGCATGGGAAACGCTCCGGCCGATCGTCAATAACAGCGGCGGGCGATCAAGGCCAAGCATCAAGCCGCCTCTTCCACATCACCGACAGAACCACAGGTCTTCGCTTGCTGGTGGACACTGGAGCAGAAGTCAGCATAATTCCAGCGTCCAAAACTGACCGGCGTCTCCGCGAGAAGTCAACTCCTTTACAAGCGATCAATTCTTCGGTCATCGCAACTTACGGACAGAAGTCTCTGACCCTTGATCTCGGTCTCAAGAGGAAACTGCAGTGGTTATTTTGGATAGCAGACGTACGCTACGCAATCTTAGGCGCCGATTTCTTAAGGCATTTTCATCTGCTCGTGGATATGAACCGCTGTCGCCTGGTGGATAGCTATACCGGCTTATCGGTCAATGGTTTTCTGTCACGCGCTACGGCCCTAAACCCCACTTTCGTGAAACCGCCTACGTCACCATATACAGCTCTGCTCAACGAGTTTCCGGAGATTACAACTCAGTCTCCAATGGATAAGACCCCCAAGCACACTGTGACCCACTGCATCGTAACCACAGGCCCACCGGTTCACTGCCGCCCTCGCCGACTTGGCCCTGATAAACTTCGCATTGCTCGCAACGAGTTTGAGCATATGTTACAGCTGCAGATCATTCGTCCGTCATCAAGCTCGTGGTCGTCGGCGCTACACATGGTTCCCAAGAAGAACAATGACTGGCGGCCCTGTGGTGATTATCGGGCTCTCAATGCAGTCACCGTTCCAGATCGATACCCGTTACCCAATATTCAGGACTGTACTGCCTTTTTAACCGGCACAACAGTATACTCGAAGATTGATCTCGTGAAAGCTTATCACCAGATCCCCGTTGAGCCTTCTGACATTCCCAAAACTGCAATAATTACCCCATTTGGACTCTATGAGTATTTACGAATGCCCTTCGGTTTGAGAAACGCAGCTCAGACATTTCAGCGTTTTATAGACGAAGTCACAAGAGGCTTGCCGTTTTGTTTCGCCTATATCGACGATCTTCTCGTTGCCAGCAAGGGCGCTGAAACGCACAAGGCACATCTACGTGAGCTTTTCACTCGACTGCGTGATTACGACCTTGTCATCAATGTAGAAAAGTGTCAGTTTGGAGTCTCGGAGATAGCATTCCTCGGACATCAGATCACTAAAGATGGCATCACTCCTCTACCTGACAAGGTTCAAGCTATCCTCCAGTACCCGCCTCCCACGTCCATACGTAGTCTGCGACGTTTTCTCGGACTCGTCAATTTTTATCGCCGCTTTATCCCTACATGCTCTACACTGCTGCAGCCTCTGGAAGCACTACTCTCGACTTCGCAAGCCGAGTCAGCCGCACTTCCCTGGGACACGGTCGCGGATCAAGCTTTTTCCGCCGTTAAGACCAAACTCGCCCAGGCCACCCTCCTGCATCACCCTTCACCAACTGCTCCCACTAGCCTCATGGTGGACGCTTCTTCAGAAGCAGTTGGAGCCGCTCTTCATCAATGGATCAATGGTGCATGGGCTCCAATTTCCTTCTTCTCCCGCAAGTTACGCGACACTGAGCGCCGATACAGTACTTTCGGACGGGAGCTCCTCGCGGCCTACCTTGCGGTGAAGCATTTCAGGTACTTCCTTGAAGGGCGACAATTTGCCATTCTCACCGACCACAAGCCACTTGTTTCGGCTTTACGTTCCTGCAGTGCCACGCACACTCCTAGAGAACTTCGGCACCTTGCTTTCATTGCCGAATTCACCACAGACATACGTTATGTAAAAGGCAGCTTTAACAGTGCAGCGGACGCTCTCAGTCGTATTACCATAAATGCCACGACAGGCACCACCGACCTTTCATTGTCTTCGCTCGCGGAGGCACAGGCATTAAACGATGAGCTTCCACGACTCCGATACTCTACTTCCCTCCGACTGGAACAAGTTAACTTTCCCGACGACGACGTTACGCTCTGGTGCGATGTTTCACACAACTGCACTCGTATCTATGTTCCTTCACAGCTGCGTCGTGCTGTTTTTGACACCCTCCACTCCATCTGCCATCCAGGCGTAAGAGCTACGCAACACCTGGTCACTGAACGCTATGTCTGGCCGCGCATACGCGCTAACATTCGTGACTGGGTTCGCACTTGCACAGCGTGTCAGCGTATCAAGGTACAACGGCACACCAAGCCTCCATGGGGAAAATTCCCTCTCCCTGATGCACGTTTCGACACCATTCATTTGGACATTGTCGGGCCTTTACCTCCATGTCGGGGAAATACGTATTTGCTTACGTGTATTGACAGGTACACTAGGTGGCCTGAAGCAGCTCCAATGCCTGACATCACGGCAGAAACAGTTGCTCGTACCTTTCTTGCTACCTGGATTAGCCGTTTCGGTGTACCATCAACGGTGACTACCGATCGAGGCAGACAGTTTGAGTCAGCGCTTTTCACCTCTGTCACATCTCTACTGGGTTGTGCGCGTATTCGCACAACTGCGTATCATCCAGCATCAAATGGCTTAGTGGAGAGACTCCACCGTCATCTAAAAGCAGCACTCGCCTCGCAGCCTCACGCCGAAGATTGGGTATCACACCTCCCCATCGTGCTTCTCGGCCTGCGTTCAACACTTCGGCCAGAACTTGCCTGCTCTGTAGCCGAGATGGTTTATGGCTGCACACTTCGTTTGCCTGGTGACCTCGTCAGCCCCGTTACTACGCAGAGTGTTTCGGATCCATCTTCTTTCGTCCAGCGTCTGCGGGTCTTCATGCAAAACTTGCGCCCATCACCAACTTCAGCTCACACTAACAACGACGTTTTTCTGCCGGCAAACCTACAGACATCTTCACACGTTTTTGTTCGTGTCGATGCGTCTCGCCGTGCTCTTCAGCCTCGCTATGACGGTCCTTTCCCAGTCATCAAGCGTTCTGAACATCATTTTACAATCCTGCGTAATGGGCATGAAGACACAGTCAGCATTGAAAGGATCAAGCCGGCACCCATTCTGACAAGTTCCGTCTGATCATTTTTTTTCTTCAAGTGCCCACGGCCACTTGTCTGCAGGGGGGGCCTATCTGTGGCATACTTTTCTTCTTCTTCTGGCACGACGCACTTGGGACATAGACTAGTAGTGGGTAGTCGGCTGAGAAAAAAGAAGAAGTAGTTGGAACAATGGCGGAGATACATTAATAAACCGCGCTGTGTTTTCGGAACCGCGTTTCAGAGTGCTATAAGGGCTTGCATTCATTGCATTAATTCGGCGATAAACCTCGCTCGTATCACTGCATCATTCTAGGCAAGAAATATTGCAGCAAATAACGCGAACATGATAATGCTTATGGCAGGCTTCAGTTACCCGCTAGCGCACTGAAAACGACCGTTACATTGATTACAATAGGGTTCAGCGAAAATAAGGTAATCCTACAGAAATCACATGTGCTTTCGGTTTTAATTTTTACCGGCACTACAATCGTCATCACGTCCACCAACCAGTGTTGCGGGCATGTTTCACGCCAATGGAAGAAGACCGAACGCAGATCGAAAAATTCTGTTTTAAAAATTTCTACTCGCTTTCCAGAGAAACCGCTGCAAGGTTGGACACTTCAGACGGTACGCTTTCTATTGCGGTACAAAACAGAAAAGCGATGAAGAACGGTAGACAGTCCCTTTAACGTTTCTAGTGTGTGGGCATCACCTTGCTCTGGTGCAGCAGCTGTAAAATCTTCCTGGCAGCGAGGATGACCAAGCATTTGAAGTGCCATCTTCGTTTCTTGTGAGGCTTTCCTACGCCTGTAAGACTTCTCCTTGACCTTGGGCATTGTGATATACATTTGAGAAAATATGCAAAATTATTAATAAATAAATAAAAAAGATTGGTCGTGCTTTTTGATGTACAACGGGATATCTGCTCCCAGCTGTTCAATGCTGCAACTTGTGAAAAACTTGAACTTGACCCCTAATAGAAAATGGAACCAAAGACCGTGCTACGTCAGTTGTGTTTACTTTGTCTCCGTCTTTTATTGGCCAATAACATATCACAACACGAACAACAAGCTTTCTCAATCTCTCCCCAGGGCCACTCTCTGTACCATCAAGCGGCTCCCTAAACACATTAAAATACCCACACCTAAATGGACGCTGCCCTCTCCGATGGCCAGGCCATCATACAGCATGGGTTTGCACGCAGACCATCTACTACACGACGGCATATTGGCCGCAAGATCGAGCGGAGTCGCCATCTGGCGGCTTCTGACTGAACCGCGCCTAGTGTGGATTGCTCCATGCGTCGTCTGCTAGCCACGTTGTGTTTGCATGTGCGCGTACGTCATGCAGGTCCTCAAAAGGCGGTTTGTTCCGTTGCGTTAGTGCAACTTTAACCGCTCATACGTATGCCTAACGCGACGTAAAGAAGAATTTGGCCTTGATCGGTTGTATATGTACAGCTATAAGGTCAGTGAGTGCACTTGTCAAGAGTGCTCTGTGCGGTCATCGTACCCTCCGTTCACGAGAATTATATCAGTCTAGGTGCCGCTCTGTGGTTCAAGCGCATTGCAAAGTGCACTTGGCGTTGTCCTAAGGATGAGAAGTAATAAATCTCATGTGAATATAGCCTTTTAGCGACTCAGTGGTAAAAAAGGGCTCTCATGCACTTGCGGGTTGTGGTTAGGTGTATAACTTCGGGACTGTCGTTTATAGGTTACATGACGAACTTTAGTTGTGTATGGTCCTGGTCCCACTACACAGAAATATTTTTGTCAAGTCACGTCTGACACTTCGGTACTTAAATTGTCCCCTAAAACGAACACAAAATGTAATGTACGGAAATCGCAAAACTGAGTTGCCTTGCGCAATTTTAACATGTGGCGAAATTTATACAAGAACACCCATGCACTTAGATTAAGGTACACGTTAAAGAACCCCAATGGTCAAAATTAATCCAAACGGCGTACTTTATATTTATGTCGTAGCAATTTCACGCGAAGCCACATCTTTTTTGCTTTACATTATCTTAAACGTTTGTGTTGCGTTGTAATAGATTGACGGAAGGCATCGGACATAATTCGCGTGAAAAAACGTACTTTTGTCCCGTGAAATAACCGGGCTTTTGTTCCATTACTGTCGTGCAAGTAATTAATCGAAGAAAGTTCCGTACTGTATAGTTACCTTTGTGCACTGTTACTAGAATAAAAACAAGCGTGTGCGTGTTAAACGCTTCTGCAGCGCTAAAGCGCTGTCAGCCACGTAGCTTTCTTCAGTAAACCTATCAACTGTCCTACATTGGAGAAGTGAATAAGAAATGCAGATGAATATTTGAGCACGCAGTGCACGAAGTGCTATTTGAACTCATCGTGCAGGAATACGGGCTTTCTTTTTGTTGGGGGGCATCCAGATGAACAAGAAGTAAATATTTGATTCAGTCGCGCTACAGCAGCGCGTAGTAGGTGGAACACAAGCTGAACATGTACAAATGAATGAATGTCCTACATTGGAGAAAATGTACAAATGAATTAATGTCCTACATTGGAGAAGTATTGGAGAAGTACATTGGAGTAGATGGTAAAAGATCAACGAATCCATGCAAGCAGATTACACTCCACATCGGTGGTGCAGATATTACATCTTCAAACAGACAAATCAGAATTCTCGGGGCACAAATAACATGTACAAATAAAACAAGAAAACGTCATCCATTGCGAAAACGCCGACTGTTGCCGAAGGAGAGCAACCCCGTTCGTTGGCAGAATGCGCTTCTCTCACAAGTAATAGTAACATTCGGCGAGCTTCGTGCTTTAATTCGGGAGTGAAGAGCGCACATATTATTAGAAAGCTGCAGTCAACGGATTTTGTTTGCCGGAAATCGGGTCAAATCGTTTACAACGAAGCGCTGTTGTGTGCGTTTGTATGCGCGCCGACGACCGCCTATCCACACTGGCGCCGCGACGGTGCTGCCACCTGTAGCCCGATCTCGCGGCGAATAGGTGCCATATTCAGTGCGGTGCCCCTGTGCATGCCTTGCTGCCTTGGTGGTTTAGGCAGTTTAGGGGCCTGGCTTTTCCCGCATCGACGGCTTCCGTAACGACTGTTGTGAGTGCAGACAGTACGGAACGTTCGACTAGCCATATCGTTCGGTTGGCAAACTGTGCTTCGGCTACGAGAGTAAACAAGCATAACAAAGTAAACGCTTTCGCTTGCATAACTGGACCTAGCCGAGCTAAATCGCAGCCATTATTTTAAACCAGTGGCGTAGCCGGGGGGGGGGGGGGGGGGGGCACGGGCCCGGTGTGCCCCCCCCCCCGCCGAATTTTTTTTTTCAATGACATACACAGCAGAAAATGACACTCGACCACATCTGGCTGCCCTGCACACACTTCAGACCATGGAGGTGCCCCCCCCCCCCTCGAAAAATATTTCTGCCTACGCCCCTGTTTTAAACGCTTTAGTTTTATGCTGCTGCTTTGTTTTCTTCTGTTCGGGCTATCAGCCACAACGCGAGCTCAACCATCCGCACCATCTCACGGCACTTAAGAATGCGATGACCGACAGAGCTCGTAATTCACGTACGTATACGTACATCCCGACATACAGACCCATGGCTAAACCAACGGAAGTTTACGAGCACAAACACGTATTTTCGTCAATGCTTGAGGAATCCAGTGATGCTACCGAGGACTTCTGATTTGCAGCAATTTTTGCAGCAGCAAAATTTCCGGTTTGGAGCACTTTGGAGCAGCAAAATTTTCATCTTGCAGCACTTTGGAGAATATAATTTTGCATCTGGGAGCACTCTGGAGAAGCGAATTTTACATCCTGGAGTGCACTAGAGAAGCATATTGCAATAACATTCAAGCACCAAAATATTACTATGGGTCTATTGTGAAGGCTAGAAATATTTCGATTGATTGCAAATCTCATGGAAAAAATCATCTCAAGAGGACTCCATACTTCACTCGCTAATCAAAAAATAAGGGCTCATGCAGTTGAGTGTTCTGAATTAACCTCTTCGGCGATTATTTTCGACACTAGCAAATCAACAGAATATCAGATCAATAAAATTGCACTTTATGAAATAACACTCTAAATACATCTATGTGGTTATCAGCAGACATTGTAGACAAACGCCGTGATGTACAGCAGTGCCTCAATGCCAAAGAGCCACACTGTCCCTAATGCATTCCCCTAAGACAACTCCAAGGCGAAAGCCAGGTTCTTTTTCTTTTCGATCGACGGGTTGATCCTCCCCCTCCTTCTCTGCAAGCTATCTGCACCTCACTTGGTTTTGCGCCAGCTCCATCATCGGCGCACCGATTACGGAAGAGGTGTAAAGCGAGATGTCGTGATGGCGTCATCACGTGACATCACGATATACTACGCCATGATGACGTCACAAGTTTTGACGATCTATGACGTGATGATGACGCCATCACATGATTATTTTTGCATCAATCGATTGACGCCGCCGACGGTCAATTTTCGTGTCTGATAAAGCATCTCACGCTTTCGCATTAATATTGCGTATTGAACGT
Source organism: Rhipicephalus sanguineus (assembly GCF_013339695.2). Classification (NCBI taxonomy): domain Eukaryota; kingdom Metazoa; phylum Arthropoda; class Arachnida; order Ixodida; family Ixodidae; genus Rhipicephalus; species Rhipicephalus sanguineus. The sequence goes on from NC_051176.1 coordinate 53,827,522, forward strand.
TAACAACCTGGCCTTACATACCAAACTGTCCTCCACCATGTCACCTCCTTGCCATGCGCGAAACAGCTTCGCTTATCATCCACTTCACAGAGTGAAATGGTTCAACATTTTTTAAATGTTTATTGTGATAACAATTATATGGACGCTCTCCGCGGATTTTTGCCGTCGCCATTGCCGTAATTTTCTGCATAAAGACCAAAATAATAACATCACCACGCGCATTCTAGCCGCGGGTAAAAGCTCGCGAGCGCTGGCGACGAACGCGGCTGAAGCAGAGATTAAGCTAGCAGGCCGTCTGTCTCCGTCGCACGGACAGCGCATGAGATAACATCTTCCCGCGTGCGGGCCTGCCGTCGATTGCTCATCAAACAGAGAGGAAACGCCCCGCCCGTCTTTCGTAAGGAGCATGAAAGGACGCCAGGGGAGCGGGGGTGGAGGGGCGAGGGGACCGCATCGTTCGAAGGGCGCCGTCGCTTGCGCGCGCGCCATCTCGAGGCATCAGGAGACGGATCGTAAACTTGCTGTGCTCTCAACGCTTACATCGTGTTTAGAGAACTCAGAGCAAGAAAACGCTTCGGTTCCTGGAGCGGCCATATTCCCTTAAACCAGTGTTTTGTTGAGTTACGCGAGACCGAATCCAAAAGAGTTAGCTACTAGCCTTACTTCGTTTAACAATACAATTTGTTGGTATCGCATTCATTGCTTCGCCCTTAACCGAAACTGAGTTTTTTTACCCGTCAGCTCTTGACCACCGAAAGCGAGGGGCGGACGTGTAACATGGGGTAGCCGCTTCACTGTGGGCCGTCAGCGACGGGCCCGCTACTGACAGCTGCGTATTGGCGGCTGCTCCGACCAGGATATATGCTTTTATTAATGAGATGACATTTTTAAAAAGCAAGCAAAAATTCGAATTGGAACCCTAGCACGTGAGCTCGAAAGGGCAGGGCCTTTTAGGGGGTATTTTACCGCAGAGTGATTAAACTCGGACGTGCTGGTATAAGCAATTACGAAAAAGCTCTTCCGAATGAAGATCCATGGATAAAGTATATCTGAGGAAAAGTGTGAACGCGTTTCCACCGTTCGCGTGCTCTTCCATAAACGCGAAGCAAGGAAAATTCGATATTGTTCCATATATATATACTGCTAGCGATCCCAGATTTCATTCCGCGATGTCCGGAAACAGAAGTGACAGACATTTTAGCAGCACACATGTAGTTATTACTGAACATTGCTTTCCTTACGTGCCGTGCGACGCTTGAAACGAGCTATCAGCAGCGTTTCTAGAACAGACGACGTCCGCCGATGAATCGCCGTCGCACTTTCTCGCTACCGAGAGGCCTAGACGTCACGAGCCTCTGCGGAGAGCGCGTTTTGCTGTCGAGCCGACTTGCAGAACAGAAGATGCGTCGGCACCGTGCATGGCATCGTGGCTTATTCGGGACGCACGCGCGAGCGCTATTTATTCAGCGGAAGAATTCTTGGTCCATGGTTGCGACTTTGGCAGCCCCAAGATCAAGCTGCACATGTTCTGACGCGCCGGCCGTGCGATTGCCGGTGATAGACGCCCCCAAACCCGAGACTTTGGCGCAGTTTGGCGCAATTTTCGTCGATATTATCAGGTTGGCGCAGTAAATACAATTTGGCGCACTTTGAGAGCAGGAGTGGAATCACTGGGAATCTCTTTAACTTACTCAACAAGGCGGCCACGCACCGGGGAAATGTGGCGAGCAACAGCACAGCGACAATTAAGGAGGCAAGCACAAGAGAACACCGCGAACTAGCTGACTAGGGCGTGTGTGTAAATGTATTTACGACATCCATTCACGCACTGTACAGAAAACACTACCGGCCGTGCGCCGCTTTCAATGGTTGCATTCCGTCTCTCACGCGCCGCCCGGCCGGTCACCGTGCCCGTGTTCCGCGTAAAAGCTCACCGGCGTCAGCATTATGCGACCTACGACCTTGTGCACGGTGCAGTTGTGCGAATGACACCCGAACGCGGTTGTTCTAGTGCAGTAAGTACTGTTAGAAGCGAGCATCGCAAGCAAAACAGAAAATGTGTTTTAATGCGCACAAGCAAGTTCTTATTTGTGGGGCACGAATGTTTCGTCCGAAGCAGGAACACTGCACAACCGTCACTGACCTGCAAAGCGTTCGTCGTGGTTCCGTTCTGTTGGCTCCATTTTGTCATGGTGGCTAAGCCCTAAGCGCTTCAAATACGTACATACGTACTTCATCTGCTTTATCCGCTGCACGTGGATACGCGCTCGTTCCACGCACTGTTGAGGCCCCGTGGCTATCAACAGGATTTGTAAACGTTGCTCGGTACAATAACCACCGGTTGAACACTGCGTAGCGAACAACGCGGCACAAAAGATGGATATCCGTCACGGTTCGGTACGAAATACACGGAAGCGATCAAGCCGCCGCCGCGAAGCTATCTACGCTGCACCACACGGCGCGCCACGTAACCATAGCAACGCCGCCATTGTGCCCAGTGGATATGGCCGCTGTGACGTCATTTCTTCCACACTTTTCTGCCAGCGCGCCGGGGGCACCCTCCTGAGTTCTTTTCTTTCTCCGTGGCTACTCCATTGATATTAACAGTACCATTGTTGCCTGTTATTGAGGTAAATGGAGCGGTGTTTGCCTTTACATTTTCGCATACTTTACAAAAGCAGTGTCGTTGAAGTTTTAGATTGTAGAGGACTTGCACGTCAATTTTCTTTTTATTGTGATAGGTTACTAGTTTCATTGGTCCACTCGTTCTTGATAAGTGGCCAGATCTCCGTGCTAATTAGTTCTCAGGGTTACTAGACTTCCGTTTGTTTCTTTAATTCAGTAAATGAAATGCCCTGGCATCACTTGAAGAATGTTACGCTGTGAAAATGTTAGCATATGTTAGCATAGCATAGGATTTAACACGACAAACCTAAATTTAGCACAATGTTGCCAAGTTTTACTGCTGCTTATAGTTCAGTGTTGCCAGTGCTCCGCGTCAAATTTGTACGCGCTCTTTGGCATTAGAATTTCTAACTGCCTTCATAAAAATATATTCGTGTCAGTAGTACGAAAAAAAAAGGGGGGGAGGTTCTTGTCTGGGGCTTAACTACTTCAGTTTTGTTAACAGAGTGGGCGCTGGCGGCGGTAGCGTTATGCCTACCTTTAAGTAGCAGAGTTGCGCATTCGTCTTCCAAACGCCGCTAGCAACCATACGTGGCGGAGAAGCGGACGCTCGGGCCAATTCTTGTATTTCTCGATCGCGCCGCTGCAGCGAACTGGACTGGCACTAGTCATTCACAGTAATGTTAATCACCGGTCTTGCCAAACTTGCCGATCGGTGACCCGGTAGGCATGTCACCTGCAAAAACGGAGCGCGTCTTCGCCGCATAGCTGTGGTTGCTAGCCAGACCTATGCGCAACTCTGCTACCTAAAGGGAGCATATACAGTAACTCTAGCCTGGGGCGTTTGTGTCCCTGTCATCTGGTACAGTTGAGTTCGGCGATCATGCTTTATTTAGAGATTTACTTTCATCTGCTGATCGGAGCGTACGGTGGCGTATATACTCAACGGCAGACGTGCAAGATGATTGGTTGGTTGTTCCCACGGAGGAAAAATTACACCATCTCCCGCTAAAGGGGACCATGAGGCGATGCGAAGCCGGAGCACTTGCACGATCGCGTTCCGTTGGCGTTCGTTGGGCATGCACCGACCTCGGGCATGCTATCGACCTCGCGTCGTGGAACGCGAAGAGGTACACTACGCGCGTCGTGTCTTCCCTCTAGCCTGGCCGGTAATTCTCACAGGGCGAGCGGGGACAGCGCCTCCTCTATCTTTCAGTGCCTCCTCTATCTTTCACTGACCGAACGTTTACTGTGCGCGTGGGCGGGGCGACAAGTGCGCCGCGATCTGTCAGCTGTGGCGTCCCACAAGGCAGCGTCCTCGGCCCGTTTTTGTTTAATCTGGTACTCGCGCCGCTCGTCAAGTGCCTACCAGAAACGGATGTGTTCCCTGTTCGCGCAGTGGTGTACGCTGATGACGCTGCATTGTATGTGCGTGGTCCGACCCGAAAGTGCTCGGTGGTGCGCGCTTGCATGCAGGAGACCCTCCAATGTGTGGCCGCCTTCGTGAGAAACATCGGACTCGCGATCTCGGCGCCGAAAACCGAGGCCCTCGTCGTCCACCCTCGTGCTGAAGCCCGACGACGTCTTCCGTGCCTTCAGCTGGATGGTGCACCAATAGTTTGGAGTAGCAACGTCCGCTACCTCGGCCTGACGATAGACAATCACCTCCGATGGTTACCGGTGGTGCGACGTGTACGACAGACGACGCGTCGCGTGGAATCGGCCGTGCGCCAACTACTCTCAGGCGGCAACGGCTGCCCCGCTGCCTTCGCCTGCACCATCTACGAGGCGATGGCTCTGTCTGCCATCCACTACGCACTGCCGATCTGCAAACTCCAGGCGCCACAGTGGCGATTGATCGACCAGGACCACCGCCGAGTCATCCGCATGTGTCACGGAATGCCTCGTGGCTCTCGTGTGGCCGAGACCCTCGCGGAGGCTCGTGCGTGGCCTGCGTCGCTCACGGCGGACCTGCGCGCATTGCGCCACTTGCAGCGTCTCCACCGAGCGCCTGATGCAGGTCCCCTCCTCTCGCGGTTACGTGCTGTGCCAAACTCACGTGTCGGCCAACTTATCGACGTGTAAACGGTGTTGTGGCTGACGACCCCGCACGCCTTTCGCGCTGGCCACCCCCTCACCGTCGAGTGCCCCTTCGAGTGAACTTGCACCTGCCGGGCATTCGATCCAAACGCCACACCCCCATCAGTGCCATTGCTCAGGAGGCCGCGGCGCGGATGTATGAGAACCTGGCTGGGAGGACGCAGGAGGACCAGGGTAGCTTCTAATGAGGAAAACAACCAAGGGGACTCTTTGACAGGCATTATAGCGAAAAACCAGAGAAAAGGTAAAATAAGGGAGAAGGCGCGTGTTGCAATTAGTTACATTAACATACAGGGTGGCAGAAAAAAGGCAAAATGGTTAGAGATTGAGGGACAGTTAAACAAGGAACAGATAGGTGTTTATGCGGTTACAGAAACACACCTTAGAGACTTGGAAGAGCCACCACATATTGACAATTATAATTGGGCAGGGTGTAACAGGATCACATCAGAAAGAAGAGGTGGGGGTGTTGGAATGCTAATTCATAGCAGAACAAAATGGGATAGAGTGAAACAGACGTGTTCAGAGCACCTCTGGGTTTCACGCACAGTAGGTGGAAAGAAAACGTGGCTAGGTGTAGCTTACTTGTGGACGGGGAATAACTGCAGAGAAAAGAATCTGGAGATAGTGAAATGCATAAGCACCGATATTAAAGAATTTGGTCATGATGCCGAAATAATCCTTCTAGGGGACATGAACGCTCACATTCATGACCTTGACGGATATTCAGACACCAATGGCAAGTTATTGCTAGATCTCTGCGAGCAACATAGTCTTGAAATAGTTAACGTGGGGCCTAAGTGTGAGGGGCAGATCACGTGGGAAGTCGGAAACAGGCAGTCGAGCATTGATTATTGTCTTATGACAGAAGGAATATATGACAAACTTAGAGAGATGAGGATGGACGAGGAAGGCATTAACAGCTTGGGTAGTGATCATAAACGCATAATATTACAAATGGGATATAAAACTGAAAATAAGAACATAGAATCAAAGTTTGGCAGCTTGTATCTAAATGACAAACAAATAACAAATATAGCCGCCAGAGTCGAGGAAAAAGTAGACGAACTACCAGGCAAAGACTGGAAGTATAGTGAGCTGCTACATGTAATCACGAAAGAAATGGAAAAAGAGAAGAAAACTATTTGTTGGAAACGAAAGAGAAAGCCAAAAAGTTGGTGGAACAAAGAAATCCGAGAGGCGATCGAGAAGTGACGTGAGGCATCATGGGAGCACAGACAGGCAAAAAAGGAGAAGCGGCCACAGGACGAAGTCAACCAAATATGGGAAATATATTTAGAGCAAAAATCCATTGTGCAGATATTAGTCGAGGCAAAAATTAAAGGTGGGAGTGAACGCTGGATGACAGAGATTCGCGAAAAGAAGAAGGCAGCGCCTAGGATATTTTGGAGCCACCTAAAAGCGCTAGGTAGGAAGTCTGTCACAATGCAACAACGTTTGGTAGGTGAAGGAGGAAATCAATTGGAAGGGTATGAAGCGCTAGGTTACATCCAAAAGATAACAGCCGATTCGTTTAAACAGGTCACCCAGGGGATTCCCCCGGAGGGTAAAGGTACGCAAAGGAGTGCAACTGACGAAGATGTAGTACTAGAGAATTTCAATTGGAAGAAGGCCGAAGGAAAAATTCCTAAGCGCGCTACTCAGGGCTTAGATGGGGTTCCCGTCAGCCTCATTAACGAACTCGGACATAACACTAAAAAGCACTGCTGAAAGCCGTAGAAAAGTGCTTAGAGGAGAGGGAAATACCAGACAGTTGGCGAAAAAGTAGAATGAACTTAATCTATAAAGGCAGGGGAGAAAAGGATAACGTTCGCTCATATAGACCGCCAACCATTACATCGGTGCTATACAGGTTGGCGATGCAGGCAGTAAAATTAAAAATAGAAGCGTGGGTAGAACAAAATGATATTTTGGGAGAACTTCAGAATGGATTTCGAATCGACAGGCGGTTAGACGATAATCTGTTTGTTCTTACCCAGTGTATAGAAATATCGAAAATAGAAAACAGGCCCTTATACGTAGCTTATCTAGATATCACCGGGGCGTATGACAACGTTAATCAGGAAATTTGGTGGGGTATATTGAAAGAAGTGGGCATAGGGGATGACTGTATACAGCTTTTGAGGGAAATATACCGATAAAATACAGTTTGTAGAGAATGGGAAGGAATAAGTAGCAAGGACAGCGTTGAAATTAGCAAGGGGCTGAGACAGGGATGTCCTTTGTCCCCGCTGTTACTCATGCTGTACATGGTAGGATGGAAAAAGCGCTAGAAGGTAGCAACATTGGATTTAATTTGTCACATAAACAGGTCGGCACGATGGTTGAGCAGAAGCTTCCTGGTCTATTTTATGCTGATTATATTGTCGTATTTGCGGACAGTCAAGATGATATACAGCGACTGGCAGATATATGCGGAAGGGAATGTGAGGCTCTAGGACTAGGATTTAGGGCAACAAAATGCGGATTGATGGTATTCAATGATCACGAAGACCATGCGGTCTTCATACAGGGCCAAAAATACCGAGGGTAAGCGAGTACAAGTACCTCGGAGTATGGGTAAATGAGGGGGATAGATATATGGACGTACAAGAGAAAGCATCGGTAGCAAAGGGAAAGAGGAATGCTGCAATTATGAAGCACAGAGCTTTATGGGGATGCAATAGGTACGAGGTGCTTCGAGGGCTGTGGAAGGGTGTGATGGTCCCGGGGCTTACATTTGGGAACTCAGTGGTGTGCATGAAATCAGAGGTACAATCAGGAATGGATGTAAATTAAAGGACGGTGGGCCGCCTCGCGTTGGGCGCTCACGGGAAGACGACAAATGAGGCTTTAAAGGGTGATATGGGATGGACAGGCTTTGAAGTGAGGGAAGCTCAGAGCAAAATGAGATTCGAAGAGAGGCTGAGGAAAATGAAGAAGAGTAGATGGGCAGAGAAGGTTTTCAGGTATTTGTATAGAAAAAGCGTTGACACGCAGTGGAGAAAAAGAACTAGGCGGCTCACCAGTAAATATACGGCTAGCAGTGCGGGCGATATGGCAACAAGGAGCACTAAGCGGAAGGTCAGAGAAGCGGAGAGGACTTATTGGATGACAGGGATGGAAAAGAAGCCGGCTCTGAGTAACTACCGAAAGGGAAAAAAGTGAAATAAGGAGGGAAAGGTTTTATGATAATTCAAGGGGAAGCGCTTTACTGTTTGAAGCAAGGTCGGGCTGCCTTAGAACGCGTAGTTATAAAGCGAGATTTATTAACGAAGAAGAACAATGTACATGCTGCGGGGGAACTAAGGAAACGATGGAACATGTACTGATTGACTGTGGCGATATTCACCCAGGTATACGTGTGCGCACAAGTCTACATGAAGCCTTGGGTTTCAGGGACAACAATGGAAAGCTGAACACGTCCGCGATAGAAATAAGTAAGAGACGGTTAGAGTATTGGTGGCAGAAAAGTAGAGATAAAGTACAAAAATAAATAATGGGGAAAAAAATAAGGTCATTCCGCCTGAAGAGGAAGAGAGATAGACCGTGAATTTATAATTTTTTTGGTATAATAACATAGATTTAATCAATGAAGATAAGGTATCAGGCCAGCATGAAACGAGGAAGTTTTTTTCTTTTTTTTTCTTCGAGCATGGTGGCAGACAATGTCACCGCCCCGTTATAAAGGGGACGCTCATAGCATCCATCCATCCATCCATCCACGGGAAGCTGGCCCTGAACGGCTGCGCGTATCACGAAGCTCACGAATTCGTGTATGCATCCGAATTTAATTGCATTTGTGCTTCTTGCAGGCTTTCACGGGTACAGAAACGCGAACATAACGCCGCGGGACAGACCCCCGAGCAAGAGATGCCTTCGCATCTAAAAATGGTTGTTCTGAAAAGGTTGTTCCTCAGCGCCTATCTCCGCGCGAGAAATCAATGAGCGTCGTCGGCTTTGTATACGTACGCGTGTGTTCATCTTCATCTCTGGCAGCGCTTCCGAGCAACATACCGGGTGAGCGTTAAACTTACAAAAAGAAAGCTTCTTGCAGCAGAGTTTTGGCGAAAAAAAAAAGATAACATTAGCGGCGTCCAGCTGGAGCAATAGTATCAAGAGTGTCAGCTAAGGCTAAGGGAGAGGTGTTTTGACCCTGCTTCTGGCGACGAGAAAGCGTGCAGTATTCTCTATTAACGCGAAAGCCTTATGTGCCTCATAGAACGCGAAAAGTGACCGTCGGCGTCAACAGGATTGATGCAAAAAATCATCATGTGATGGCGTCACCATGATATCAGAGGTCGCCAAAATTTGTGACGTAATCGTGAAGTCACTATGACGTCATATCATTTCGTAATCACATGACATTTTCGCTGTCTCAAAGGTGGGCCGATCCCGGAGGCACTGCAGAAATAACTATGTGAGGTGCAAAGATATTTGTGTTGTGAGTGCAATTCATTCTTTTGCGTTCTGGAACATGCTGCACGACTGCAGTGTTTGCAGAATGCAGGGGGAAGGGAAGATTAAGAAGATAGCTTTCACCTTCGAGTGGTCTATAGTCATAAGAAGTAAGAAGTCCGGAGAGGCCCTGCCCAAATGACCGAAGCGCAGCAGCCGATCGCCTCCGCGACTAAATAAATAGTTCTTCTTATGCACTCGGCAATGACGCCAGTCTGGAGCACGCGCCCATTGGTGCAAGCTTGTGCGCATCTGCCTTTGAGGAGGAAATGCTGCTGACTTCTGAAGTTGTATCCGACTATAGGCAAATGCATAAGGGACCTTGGGACTTTGAACATCAGATGTACGTGCAAGAATTCAAAATTACTCTTTCTCCATCACTCATTGGGCAGCGCTCATCGAAACAGCCAGCGACGAAAGGACTTTCCCATCAACAACGTCAAATGTTGATCGCGCGAATGTGGCGTTTCACACAGTCCCTCACGTTTTCTCACACCGTATACCTTCAAGTGCTGGCTTATATTTTAGTGGATATCACGCATATTTCTATAAAAATTTGTTCGCAATTTGCTTGTCCGAGGAAAAAAAAAATGCCCGCTACCTTATAGTCTTCCGTACTTATCTTTAACTGTGGATCACTCTGTAGATTGTTGTGAAGTGTTTTTGTACGTTAACATAACGCATGCGAAGTGAGCCACGAAGTCGTACTAATTAACGGCGATTGTATGCTTGTGTGCGTCGCTTCGTGTTGTTCCTTGTCGTGGTCCCAATACGCGCCGTGTATACGCGTTCAACTGTCAACGTACGTCTTCGAGTATCAGTCTCAGAACAATATAGGGGAAGCTTCTCTCTTTTCATTGGTAGTTGTGGAGAACTCAAAAGGTGTGCTAATCTCAATTACCACGCCTCTTGAATTACCTCTCAAAGATCCCTGCATGCTCCACACCTGGTATCTTATATGCGAGCTACAGGACGAGTCGATGTCGGCGTCTCTTTCTCGTAAGCTCGTTTTGTTCTAAATAGCTCCCACAGGTTGGCCAAAAATTATGGTTCGCTTTATTTCGTGCATAGCTGATCCACTGACGGTGTAACAAAACGCTAGTGTGATTTTATATTTGTTTCTTCATGTGCGCCTCAACAGCATCCAACTGATGACTTTCCGAGCGCATTTCTGATGCTTGTTGAAAAGTGTCGGCATGTTCTGAAGTGAATAGCAGAGAAATTATTCCTTTTTTTTTTCCTTGCTTTCCTCGACGGCTAACCCGGAGGTCGCGGGATCAAATTCCGGCCGCGGCGGCTGCATTTTCGATGGAGGCGAAAATGTTTGAGGCCCGTGTACTTAGATTTAGGTGCACGTTAAAGAACTCCAGGTGGTCGAAATTTCCGGAGTCCTCCACTACGGCGTCCCTCATATTCATATGGTGGTTTTGGGACGTTAAACCCCAGAAATTATTATATTATATTCTTGTTTGCCACGAAAGGTTTGACAAAATCAAAGAAGACATTGGAGAGGGTATACCCAATAGCTTTCGTAATTTTGTTGGTCGTTTAGACATATATATGTTCCACCTGCAACACATATTATGCTCGCCTTGAAATGCTCATGTTATCATGTTGGTTGGTTGGTTGAAAAAACTTTATTTGGGTCCTGCAAGGCGCGCGTCAGCGCGCGGCGGGCGACTCCCACGTCGGGACCGTCAGACCAAGCCTGCCGGCCGCTCCGCGGGCCTGCTGGACGGCCCAGAGCTGGTCAGCCAGGAGGGAGCTGCGGAGGGCCGCCTCCCACCTGGCCGAAGCAGTATCGGGGTTAGTGTGCGTTGCCTTGCACTCCCAGAGCATATGCGCTAGCGTGGCTACGTCTCCGCATGCGGGGCAAGCGTCACTGGGGAATACCCCATGTTATCACATGTTCGACAACATGTTATCATGTTGTCGAAAAAAAAAGCGTGATCGCCTGGAGAAACAAGTTATTGGTTCTCACGCTATGTTATGTTCAATACGTATGGCATACTTTGTAAAATTATTGATATATGCATACGTGTGATAAAAATTAAGCTTCAAATATTTGATAAAATTAGACACTGACAAGCACCTGGAATCCACCGCTGTTACGCGGCCACGAGGTCACACTAGGATACGACGATTCTCAATATCAACCCGCTAATCAAATGAAATCGATTAATGAACATTTTAGTGACTGCACTAAAGGGCCATGCTTGTATTATACACATTCAGAGGCAGTCGTATTCCAACAGAATTGCATTCGGTGGAATTCTCGTAGCACGCCCGTCTTCTGAGCCATGTGCCCGCATATTTTCATCTGACGTCGAAATCACAGTAATAATTGGTGGGGTTTTGCATCCCAGAACCACGATATGATTATGAGAGGCGTGGTAGTGCAGCGGTCCGGCAACTTCGACCACCTGGTGTCTTTAACGGGCGCCTAAATCTAAGTAGACGGGCCCCTTGCATTTCGCCTCCATCCGAAATGCGGCCGCCGTGGCCGGGATTCGACCCCGTGACCTTCGGGTCAGCAGTCGAGCTTCATATATCTCACGGCGTACCACACATGCAAAACTGTGACGGTTAGTTAGCAAAGGTTCCGCCTGGTGTGATGAGGCTGTTGCGTGAGGTATGACGACGGGGCACCGCCACATGTGAACACTGTAAACGACGCCTTCAGTTTGCGTACATAAATAACGCCCGTAACTTTTCCCCGGCAAAACGGGATATTGGAGAACCGGAAATCGCTCGTAAAAGGCGTAACCACACAGTCCCTGCTTGATTTTACCAGTTGATAGCGAAAGGAGAGCAGTTACCAGCTTTACGTATATATGCCTCTCCCCCATCGTCAGACAACGCCAGGCGCAACGGCCGTGTCATGCCGATCCTGTCGGTCTTGCACGCTCAATACAAATCGAGCTGAAAATTCGTAGGTTGATATCTCGGAAACGAGGGCACGCTAGAATACTTCTCTTAAAATGTAACTGCGTAGGAATACAGTTGACTCTAAGTTTCCGAACAAAGTAAACGCGCCCGCTTATGCGGCGGTCACTGGAAAGTTTATTAATTGATTGCGATTATTTAGGCAAATGACGGTGACAACTAAAATCTCCCCCTTGTGTACCCTTGGCCGCATAACTCCTGTGCAGAGGTAGACTTTACGCGCCTTTCGGTTTTAGTTTTAAGAGAGCAGTGAAGAAGAATTTTGATCACTATATAAATCGATACATAACCGTATCATCTTGTTATAAACATGCGTAAGAAGAATAAAGCTAGGTGCCTTCTCGCAGCAGGACGAAGTAACAGCAGCGGTATAGTGGCGGCCAAGTGAAGACCAACCTTGCGCACTGCTTTTAAACACACGACCTAGCAATCCTATTCGCTAGGTCATGTGAAATGGTACATTGCAACAGAGCTGCTGACAGCGTCCTTGACGCGTGACAGTTGCATGGATGCCTTTTTCGCACGGATGTCTGTCTGCTTGGTTCTGTCGTTAGTCATGTATAAGCACTAGGAACACTATACGGCGTTGGCAATGCTTTCGCAGCAAGTATATAAAGAAATGTGTCCGAAAATCCTGAAAAATAAGGCAAATGACATATTTACTCGCTGCCTTCACAATCACTTTTTCTGTAGCGGCAGACGTCTTAAGATGACAAGACACATCAATAACGGCAGTAATTAAAGAAATTAAATTATTTAAAATTTTCAATTAGCGGATTCAGGCGGTCGGGTAAAATGGGAGTACTACAGCCCTTCCTGCGAAGAGCCCTTTAAGGCTTTTGAAATTTACAGAAAGCGGCCGCTGGTAATTTTAACAGCAGAGCGTAGAAAGATGACTCATTTCCGCCGTCGAAACAGAAACCAAAGTGCGGAAGAGCGCAGCTGCCACATTTTACGAGACGTCCAGAAGGAGCGAGCGTCGTTATGTCGACCATAGATGGACCTCGCTTCGTGTGTATGGGGGCTGCGCTTGGGATTATAGCACGTACGTTAACGAATGTAGAAGAACTAACACCGCTGCATTCGTGTCCTGAACAGTGGCGTCATTCTGGTCGTCTGCTAGTTGCGCTCATTGGCGCTTCGGTTTCGGTTTCGCCGGTGAATCTGGTCGACTTTCATTGCTCCGAAAAAATGACCAGATACCGCTCTTTCGAAATCTCAAACCAGTAGGGAAGACTTCAATTCGCCCGATCGACCCGACCGCGTGTCTCCACTGATTAAAAAGTGAATTAATTTAATTTCTTCAACTACTGTCGTAATTGATGTCTCCAGTCATCTTAATATGCCTTCAGCTACAGAAAAAGTAATTATGAAGGTAGCAAGTACATATTCCACTTCCCTTATTTTTCAGGCTTTTTCGGGTACATTTTTCGAAACGTCCTGCACAGGGCGTTGAAGCTATTTTTAGCCATGGTTTTATTTTTTGTTATTGTTATTGAAATGCGTCTTTAGAAGAGTACCAGCTACTCCGAGTTGCTCAGTAAATGATATAGAGAGAAAAAAAATGTCACAATATGTGACACCCAGTGGAACACTAGATGAGTAACACAACAAAATCCAACAGTAGATAAATCACAAAGCTTTGTGCACGAGTGCTGTTACAAAAAAGTACGCATATTGATACAAAAAGTCAAATAATTTTTATGGCCTAATGGCCTATAATGCACAGCAAAACACGCAATACAAAAAATACACAGAAGGTAAAACGCGTGAACATGACATAACGCAATTTTTCTTCAAAACAAAACATCTACATTACTCGATTCGCTTTTAGGATAAATTAAAATTTAATATTTTCATAAAATACCTGTCTTTTCTGAACAGCATTTCTGAACGTCCATGTTGGCAGTAGACCAAGTAGTTTTTTAGGGTGAATGGCCTTCTATTTAAATGTAACCATTCTTCTCAAAATATACTTCGTGGTGAGTCATGTTTCGTTCACTCAAGGAGGAGATGATGTACATCTTCGTCTGGGCGGACACAAGAACACTGCAGACTAAAAGCACGTTTTATCCTCTATATATGAAGTATCGCGTGGATGCTGTATTCAAAGCAGCAGGTGGTGCAATGATGTTTCAAACTTTCTTTTTGTTTTTTTTCGTTGATATTCGACAAGGCTGATAGTTGTATATCTAGGTCTGTAAAGAATAACTCCGAACTCTTAAATTGTTGATCAAACCAGATGCTTTTACTGAGACGATCGGGTATCTCTCTTCACTGCGTGAAAAAGGAAAGCCATTTGTCTCTAGGTTATTGTGCGCCCGATTCGCTGCCGCGTCTGCTGCAGCGTTCCCGAGAATACTGCAATATCCTGGTATCCAGTGAAATGCAATTATGTCATTCATCGCGCTTGTTTTGGTGTGTTCTTTGAACGTCTCATGCAATAAAATACCATTTAAAGATTATTTTTCAAAAATAACCGTTATTGGGAACTTCCTACTGATGTTATCACGCACAACACACGTAGAATGGCGAACAGTTCTGCCAGGCTGAAATAGGTTACTCGGAATAATCTAAACGTTTGAACTAGCGCCAAATGTTGTATGACGAATGCTGAAGCAGAGGAATTTTTTATGACACGAACTGTCTGTATACACGTGGACGTACTGAGGTTTAACTCTCAAACAGTGCCAGTTGCTGTGCGGCTGTCATGGACATACCGGCTTGAGATGTTATCCCTTGGAAAGAAGGCCCATTGTAGGCCTTAATTGTTAAGCCATTTGTAATTAGTCGAGTTGTTGGTGCACAAACATAGTGTTGTCAGTAAAAGCGGTAATATGGCCAAACACCGTACATATGTTTATTAACTCTCGTGTCTTAAAATTAAGCGTGGCTAAGCGTAGCTGGGACACATATAGTGCTAACTGGGAGTGATATCAAAACAGCTCTCGCTGTGAAATGAAACTATAAAGTAAAAGTGGTCTCGTTCGACATGCGCGGACCAGTTTCGTTATCTTGGTAAAAGGTAGGCGTATTCCGGCTTCTGTTCCTGGTGCATAGTCAGAGGATATGTCGTAGGTCGCAGTAATCCCTCCCTTTTTTCTCGGCAAGCATCACACACAAACCAGCGGAGCACTGCATGTCTAGACTACGCATCTCCTCCCTTTCTAAAGTGCAGCCTCGAAAGATACCTGGTTTTCTTCGGTACGACGTCAAACCATCTTGATTGTATATAGAGGGCAGCGAATGAAACGGAAGAAGAACAAAACTATCTTCATCGCACGTCCCCAAGACCCACACAGTTTTACAATATCTATTACGAACAGGCGCACTTTGGTCTGCCCCAACCTACTCTTAGAAACAGCGAGGTAATGCTATTACACCAGTGCCATCTTTTTGGGAACCTCTTTATTTCTTCCGTCCATTGTGTTGCATCATACCGACTTCTGCTTTGTCGAAAAAAAAAAGAAAGAAAACACAGCCACTGGCCCGTTTCCTTGTGCACGGAAATAGGGCGCCCCGTAATAGACTATCGGCCGACAAAAAAATTGGCCGCGTATCTGCGTGCTTCGCTGCAAATGTCGTGTAAAGACGATAGAAGAGGCGCTGTGTGAGATATGGACGCCATCGGGCAATACGTCGGGAAACATGAGTGCTGTGTTGCGTGCTGGTAGTCCCGGAGCAGCAGCAGGCGAAGACCGGCGGTGACCAACACGACCGGCGGGGACGCCAGCCAGCCCGAAAACGCGGTTTGGCGCGAAGCGCTGAAGCAGAGAAACGTCCGCACTCAACGAGTACTCTCCACACACTTTTATTTACACGTCGCCTGGGTAAAACAGGTACGCCAGAGCGGCGCCCACAACCGGCAGCCTGAAGGCCGCCCACAACGCTGCTTTTTCATTTTTAAATATTTTTTTCACCTTCTTGGCCTTCTCTAAACTAAAGTTTTTCAACACCAACCCATGGCATTCGTACAGTGCAATACAGAACCGAAACCGAAACACAACAATGAGCTCGTGCGAAGGGCACGGAGGAAGGCAAATTTCAGCGCAGTCGCATTTTCAGCTTTGTTGAAACAGCGCTCACTAGACGACGACGAAGTAAAAGAAGGCACAGGACAGGCAGCGCCTTTCCTGTGCCTTCTTTTACTTAGAATAACAGAGAGCTGAGCTAGTTGGTAAGTATTCATTCTAAAAAGACAGGGCGTGCAAACAAGGACACAAGAAAGAAGTCAGGACACCACAAACGCCGACTAACAACTGAGGAGACGCACAACGGCTGAAAAGAAAGAAGGCACGAAAACTTATCTGCGCATGCCCATGCAACAGGCGAACCTATCAATCCTGCACGCGTGGCGGTCTACGTTGAAGATAACTGTTAAGGCATTTGATTTCATCTTTATGCAAGTTAATCGACGGTTGGCTCACGCATGCGTTACCACTATTCTCGATATGCCATGCTTCTATCATCAGGCGCGTTTCTTCATTTCTATGACGGTACAACACTGCGCATTCATCGAATTTTGGCGTGCACTTACAATCTCGGCAATGTAAAGATAGATTAGAAGGTGAGCCTCCTGTTAGCGATCTCTTATGTTCCAACAATCTCTGGTTTATGCACCGGCCCGTTTGTCCTACGTAGAAGCGACCGCAGCTGAAAAGGATCTTATACACCACACTCGTACGGCAATCAGTGAATTTGTTGGTGTGTTTTACGAAACAAATATCGGTCCGCTTCTTGTCTTTTACTCGCTCATTCTTCCTCTGCACAGCGGCGCAAATCTTACCTAGCTTATTGGCAGCCGTGAAAACAACATTAACGCCGTATCTACTTCCTACTTTCTTTAGCCTGTGAGACACGCAATGAATGTACGGTATACCTACGACACGTTTCTTCTTATCGCTTTCTGCAACCATGCTCGGACTTAACACAATAGACTTCTTTAAACGTTCAGCGACCGTGGCCACTGCATCACGAGGATACCCTACATCTAAAAGACGCGTAACCTGTGCGTTAAAGCTATCACTCATTTTGTGCTCACACGACTTGGTGAGGGCTGATTTAAGGCAAGACATGGCGATACCGTTTTTTACAACCTTCGAGTGCTTCGACGAAAAATTTAACAGCGGTTTCGAAGATCTAGGAGAATACTGCCAGCACACGTGGTTCTTCTGGAACGTTAAGGAAATGTCTAGAAATTGTATTCCATTATTCTGTGGCACCTCTTTAGTAAAGCTCAGCCCACCTCCATTAATTTTAAATTTTTCGCTCACGGAAGTTACCACCTTTTCAAAGTCCTCACCACTACAAAAGATCAAGTAATCGTCAACATAACGAAAAACCTTAATAACCGAATTTCAGACTGCATTTCAGACTGCGTTGCTAGCATCAAGGGTTCTAATATGCATCTTAAGTGTTCTGATCCTGTCCAGCCTTTGGTTAATTACTGTGTCGAAAAGAAACTCAGGCCAGTAATTTCAGATAAGGAAAGGTTTTTTGTAATTATGCCGGACAGTTGTTCTCAGAAAAAGCATTAACAGCCATAGAAAAGAATTTTAGGACGGTAAAACTTAAGCCATCGGTAGTTAGGCAGGTTCGCCTGTTGCATGGGCATGCGCAGATAAGTTTTCGTGCCTTCTTTCTTTTCAGCCGTTGTGCGTCTCCTCAGTTGTTAGTCGGCGTTTGTGGTGTCCTGACTTCTTTCTTGTGTCCTTGTTTGCACGCCCTGTCTTTTTAGAATGAATACTTACCAACTAGCTCAGCTCTCTGTTATTCTAAGCTTCATTTCTAGTACTCTGAGCCCTTTTCCGTGTTCTCCTACTTATCTGAACAATCCTGCCTCTTTGGCTTCTTTAATTGCTATTTGCTTGGTCCGTGCTAGAACTTTTTCATGGTTTTCTAAGAATAGAGGTTGCCCAGTTGAAGTTCAACTGTTGTGCGGGTTTCTGCAACCATCTACCGGACATGCCAGGAGGGTATGTGCCATATTGACCGCGGAATCATGGCGTCAAGTGAGATTTTACCAGGAATGCCTCAAGGTCCGTTGTTCGACTTCGCGTGACGATCGCCGCCAGAAGCAGATGTACGCCGACTGGATGAGGGTAGCTAACCAGCATGCGGAATTCATATGGAGGGTAAAACTTCGAGAACTTCAACCATGTAAGAGGAAGATTATTTCTACTGTTTCATCACAAAATAACTTGCTAGTCCTTGGAGGAGCTGTCTTAGATGATAGTCACTGTAAAACCCTAGCCTTAGGTCCTAAATACTGTTTTAAGCCGAACCTGAAACCAATAGAAGTTTTAAGTTTGCCGCGTACAATCGCTAGACTTGTTCCTGAAGAAGAGCGTTCCCACTGCATTTCAGACTGCGTTGCTAGCATCAAGGGTTCTAATATGCATCTTAAAGGGGCCCTGCAACACCTTTCTTAATTATATTGGAATAGTCTCATTATTGACGTATGACTCTTCACGAGTCATATGCCGCAAAAATTTTTCGAATCCGTCAAGTCTAAGTGGTGTTACCAAATTATAGAGATCACGTTCCGCAGCTTTCTCTCTCAACTCAACGCAGCGAGCGCGCGGAAAGCTGCGCGCGGCGTGAGGGTAGGGAGGGAGGGCGGAGGTGCGAGGAGGCGACGTCAGCGCCGGCGGCATTTTTTTCATTTTTTTCTCTCTGGCGTCTCGGCGCAACCACGTGGTCTGTGCCGCCACTTCCGGTCGGCTTGCGTCGTTCTTGTCGAGCGGAGTCGAACGCGCTGTGTATCGCGCGTGCTTGAAAACTGCGCGTCGGTTTGGTAATGTTGGGTGTGCACCTCGAACGCCGTAGTGTTTTCATCACTCTGCCAACCATGGAAGCAAACGTGCGCGCTCGTTTGGAACGAATGACAGCTGAGATCGGTTTCGGCCCATACTCCGATACACCGCCTCGTAAGACGGCACTGGCAGACGACCCCGAAGCGCCGCCATTACCGGACGCCAGCATTGTTATCGGAGGCACGCTGCGCCCGTGCCTCGGTCGGTCGTGAGAACGTGCCGACGATGCAGTTCTCAGCTGACGAGGCAACACTCGAACGGCTGCCACTCTCAACGGCAACCGGCGATGGTCAAAAGCACAGAAATATTCACGTTTTCGGCACTGCGCATGGCGAAGAAAACGGAACCACGCAACTACGAGCAGACGAGCTGTCGGTGAGACCGGAAGTGCTAATATTAATGTTTGTTCGGTGTTTTTAACGCGATAACATAATATAAACGTACATATTATCTACTTATTGAACTCAAAATTAACAACGAAAGTAATAATGAGGGTGTTATCGTGATTATAACATCAGCCAATGGTGGAACTGCCGACAATCGCGTCATATTTTGCGGACTAATACATCATTTGTCGAGAGAAGAGGGAGCGATTTTCAGCTGACTTTGAGAATTTATTGCAAATTCCAGGCCGTGCGCATCGCTATAATATTTGGCTCGCGTGTTCTCGAGAGCCTCGACTACCGATCGGCTGCGCTTTTTGAGCATGCTCGAAAAGTGTTGCAGGGCCCCTTTAAGTGTTCTGATCCTGTCCAGCCTTTGGTTAATTACTGTGTCGAAAAGAAACTCAGGCCAGTAATTTCAGATAAGGAAGGGTTTTTTGTAATTATGCCGGACAGTTTGTTCTCAGAAAAAGCATTAACAGCCATAGAAAAGAATTTTAGGACGGTAAAACTTAAGCCATCGGTAGTTAGGCAACGTGCTGTCGACCTTTTGTTAAGACATAATCTTGAGAGAATAGCTTGTAATGTCAAGAAGGCTAAATCACTTACTTTAGAATTGTTTTTTTCAGCCAAAACACATAAGAACGAGATCCCATTTCGAGCAATCGTTTCAGAGCAAGGCACCTGGCAAGTCGCTGTATCTAGTTATTTGCAGAACTGCTTAACCTCTTTGAGTTTTTCAGACCCTTTTCGTTTGCGTAATTCTCAGGCACTAGTTCAGTTCCTCTCCGAGGAGAACCCCGGCTGTTGTAAGGCTTTTAGTATGGATATTGAAGACCTTTATTATTCTTTGCCGCATGAGGAGTTGTTAAATTGTGTTAATGAATGTATTAACGAACAAGCGCACCAGACGGTTTTCACCGATAAATGTGGTGTTTCTACCGGGGCATTTCTAGAAATCCTTTCCATGTATTTAAAGTCGACGCTTGTAGGTTGGAAGGAAGGCGTTTATGTGCAGAAATCAGGGATATGTATTGGTTCTAAGGTTGCTCCGGTTCTTAGTGATTTATACCTTAGCAAGATTGACAATCTTTTGGAGGGCGCCTTAGGTAATTCGGTTATTAAGGTTTTTCGTTATGTTGACGATTACTTGATCTTTTGTAGTGGTGAGGACTTTGAAAAGGTGGTAACTTCCGTGAGCGAAAAATTTGAAATTAATGGAGGTGGGCTGAGCTTTACTAAAGAGGTGCCACAGAATAATGGAATACAATTTCTAGACATTTCCTTAACGTTCCAGAAGAACCACGTGTGCTGGCAGTATTCTCCTAGATCTTCGAAACCGCTGTTAAATTTTTCGTCGAAGCACTCGAAGGTTGTAAAAAACGGTATCGCCATGTCTTGCCTTAAATCAGCCCTCACCAAGTCGTGTGAGCACAAAATGAGTGATAGCTTTAACGCACACGTTACGCGTCTTTTAGATGTAGGGTATCCTCGTGATGCAGTGGCCACGGTCGCTGAACGTTTAAAGAAGTATATTGTGTTAAGTCCGAGCATGGTTGCAGAAAGCGATAAGAAGAAACGTGTCGTAGGTATACCGTACATTCATTGCGTGTCTCACAGGCTAAAGAAAGTAGGAAGTACATACGGCGTTAATGTTGTTTTCACGGCTGCCAATAAGCTAGGTAAGATTTGCGCCGCTGTGCAGAGGAAGAATGAGCGAGTAAAAGACAAGAAGCGGACCGATATTTGTTTCGTAAAACACACCAACAAATTCACTGATTGCCGTACGAGTGTGGTGTATAAGATCCCTTTCAGCTGCGGTCGCTTCTACGTAGGACAAACGGCCGGTGCATAAACCAGAGATTGTTGGAACATAAGAGATCGCTAACAGGAGGCTCACCTTCTAATCTATCTTTACATTGCCGAGATTGTAAGTGCACGCCAAAATTCGATGAATGCGCAGTGTTGTACCGTCATAGAAATGAAGAAACGCGCCTGATGATAGAAGCATGGCATATCGAGAATAGTGGTAACGCATGCGTGAGCCAACCGTCGATTAACTTGCATAAAGATGAAATCAAATGCCTTAACAGTTATCTTCAACGTAGACCGCCACGCGTGCAGGATTGATAGGTTCGCCTGTTGCATGGGCATGCGCAGATAAGTTTTCGTGCCTTCTTTCTTTTCAGCCGTTGTGCGTCTCCTCAGTTGTTAGTCGGCGTTTGTGGTGTCCTGACTTCTTTCTTGTGTCCTTGTTTGCACGCCCTGTCTTTTTAGAATGAATTCTTTTACTTCGTCGTCGTCTAGTGAGCGCTGTTTCAACAAAGATGAACGCATACCAACTCGCTCAAGCTTCCATTCCTATGCATTTTCAGCGCAGCTTAAGAAACTAGGGTCCTTAAAATTACGTATGTATGCATTTTCTATTAAAGGAACACGCCACCTAATACTTACCTAATGATGTTGCACCTCAGATATGCATGATATTTACTTTTTGATCGACAACGTTCACAAGTATGAACAGCCGTACCAGTTCAAGACGGCTGGCCCTTGGGCAAGTGGTTCCACTATGGCCGAGAGGCTGAATCGAGGGACGTGCCGACAAACAGAAAGACAGAAAGACAGACCAAAATTTCTGCGTTTAAGTTCCCCAAGAAAGACTATCGTCTTTAAAAAAGAAAAAGTAAGTCAGGAAAGGCACAGGGCGGTTATGCACGACTTTCCGAACGTCCTCGAGGCGCGGTGTATTGCATAGCGTTCACCACCACCCAGAAAAAAATTGAGGCGACCAATAAATGCCGGGGCCAGAAGGGGGGGGGGGGGGATAGTGATTTGGGGAGAGCATGCAGCAAAGAAGGGAGCCCCAGGTGCCAATGCGCTTCGACTAAGGTAATTGCTTCAGTTAAACGAAAAAATCGGCTTGTTAAGTGGCATTCCTTCAGTGAATCCTCTGGACCGGTAACCAAAGACACACAAACACACAAAAAAGGAATTTACGTATTATTGCATGCAATTCGAGCCACTTGTGATTTCACCTGATTGTAGAATATGGGGAAGATGGCCCACAACTCAATACCTGCAGCGTGGGCCAATGTCAGTTTCTCTGGAATTCCCACGGGCCGTATTTTAGTAAAAAAACCATTTCATGTTGTGCCAGCGGAGATGACTGTATATGCTATCATCGCAATCGTTGTTGACTTTGAGGACGTCTTGTAACGAAAGCCGTAAAAGGCTTCAGAGCCGTAAAACAAGGTGTGCCCGCAGACGCAATGCCTCCGACGAGGGAAGCAAGTCTCGTAGCATCGTGAACTCTGTTCGCGTATTTGTTCACATCAAAGATCTCATAAAATCTATGGAAACGCTTCTACGTGCCTCTGAGCTCCAGCGAAGTTTCACTATGGGGGTTTTGTCTTAGGTGTCATTAAGAAAAAATCTTAAAAACATGGTCACTATATGTTTGTCATCTTCGAGTAAACTCAGGCGCTGCTGGAAATGCGTCAAAAGATTCACGGGTGTTCGAAAGGTCAAAAAGGTCCAACGTTGTGCGTTTTCTTCTTTTTTTCTCTTCACAAATGCGATCATTGATGTTTCAATGCAAAGTGTTACCTGAAACTAGAGCTCCGCGAAGAATAAAAGGAAAGGCCATGACCACTAGAGAGAGTAAAACCTTGCGCCTTTTGTCGTTATAAGAGATGAAAAGTGACTTTCCCCGCTTAAATACCAGGTGCGTAGACAGGGGGGGGGGATTTCAAACCCCCCCTAAAATATTCAATTTTGCTTGCGTATATGTACACGAACACATACACACTCACGCACGAACATACATAAAGTATGTTAAACGCCACCCCCAACCCCCCCACCCCCACCCCGAAAAAAATTTCTGGCTACGTCCCTGTTAAATACCGATGTTGCGAGTCCGCATTGCTTTGGCCTGCACTGATTTGTCACTTAGTTTTGTTTAAATATTTTCATAAATAGCGGCGTTAAAGTTTTTCAGATTTTCCAAACGGCATCGAGCCTGTGTTGATATAAGACTCAACAATTTATCGCGACTCAATATGTGAGCAAGTACTTGCGAACATTAATAATGGGCAAGCTCCTTAATAAAACAAACGTGCATTCGCAAGCGCTGCCGGCGGTCGCCGTCCAATCAGAACATGCAACAGGGAAAAGCGGGTTCAATTACACGGACACTACTATGGTGTCGTCGCTGGTATACAGCTTGACGCGTGCGTTAGATTTACAACAAAAAAACGAAAGATCGCACAGTTTCGTTCTTTTTCGCGTTCGCTGTAACTTAATTGAGACCACAAAGATGGCCGATTCGTCACGTGTGTAGGTCGTGTTTTGCGAAGGAAAAAAAAATTTTTTTTTCTTGTTATATGACCATTGACGAATTACAGCTCAGTGCGCCATGGTATACGCAAGAAAAAGGAGTCATTTTACTCTTTCTGGTGACTCCTAATTTGTCCCATAATAGCCTCTCTAAAAAAATACACGTGAAATCTCTTTCGAGATCATTGTGCTCTCATCGGATAGCCGATGGGAAGAGATTTCACGCGTATCTTCATATACAGTCATATATGTGGCAAATATGGACTCACCAGAAAGAGTAACAAGTACTCTTTGTTTTTTCTTATGGTGAAGAAATTACCCGGGCAGCTAGTGTGCCATTAAAAATCCCATTGCAAGCTGTGTAGGCTACGCAGCCCTGGCCTAGGGCGACGATACCATTCAATATATGTCAAGAGCGCGCATAGCGTATCGTTTGCCGCACCGTTTGTCGTAACGCCGCGAACTTTCCGGGCACAAAATTGTCGTTTAAACATTATAATAAAATAAAAAATCAAAGAAAGTTTTCGTAGATAGATGTCGCTCACACAACTTATGTGTAGCTAAAAGGCAGCGAAAACAAATCAGCGAGTTTTTACACCCTTTTTGAAATACCCTACTATCTCACGGCCTCGATTGCATGCAGTAGCAATTGGTGAAAACTTGTTCAAGCGCGGTTCTGACAGCCTGTTCTTTAGTGGCGGCTTCAGCGCCAGAGCCATTGGGGCACAACATTGTCAGGCTTTGCCGCCACAGCCATTAAACTTCATTGCTAATCTCCCCCTAAACGTGTCGCTGTAAGAAAGAAAAAAAAAGCTTCTTGCTTTCTTTGCGAATATAGGTTGTATATGTGCCGCTGGAGACGCCATATCCCAAAGAGTGGTTTTATCGCCGGTTGTTCTATAGAGTTAGCAGAAGCAGGGGTAGGTAGATTCCAGCATCCATCTATGAGCTCCAATACTTCCTATTGCTGTAATTAAGTTCGGCATAAAAAAGTAGGTCTTTGAATTTTCCGCTCCCGTTATGTACGACGTCGCGAACGAAAGCATTTTGTACAGGGGTGATAAAGAGAAAACGGGATTATCGCCAAGAACGAGAATATTTCCTATTAACTGGTACGGCAAACTTGGACGCACTGCGTTCGAGGAGGCAAAAGAAAAAAAAAAGGCGCGCGCAGGTTCAAAAACTGAATCTCCATGGGAACGCAAAGAGGTGCCGGCAACAAATTTCCATGATATTGGAAGATATTGCAATGACAAAGTGATAACAGCGGTAAAGCAGTCATGGGCGCCCGTTGAAATATTGAGACATAAACGTGATCTCATTCTCTATACCGAACCAGTAACTCAAAGATGACAGCTTTACGACTTGTAACAACAGCTACGAGGACGTACTCACCTGTTCACTGCCGTAGTCGAACCGAAGCAACGTGTGGGACCGAGCTAGTTGTTATTCCTTGACAATGAACACAGCGCGACAATTGTTTCTTACCTTTCTCATTTCCGTCATTTCTCCGCAGTCGCGCTGTGATCATCATCATCGATGATCAGCATGAAAAAAGACAGTGGACAAATATAGCTTTGCGGCTCGTAATTGTTCGAATTTCGTGCATGTCTCAGCAGCCCTCAGTGAACAGAACGAGACTATAGTTGGTCACAACCTAAGATGAAATACACGCTCCGCCCCCAGAACTGCGACGCGCCAGCCACCATTCATGTGCGCAAGTATTTTTTTCGCTGAAAATAGTACGCATAATTAAAATTCAGTCGTCCCTAATGCCAATATGCCGCCCTGCATCCAGATAAACTGTTGCCATGGCGGCTACGTATGCCAGCATGCTCAAGTTCTGCCTACTAACAGCCATTCTTATTGCTGGATCGAGGTCGGGTAAGTGCTCTCCACGTTCCGTTTCCGCCGCCGTGATCATTATTATTTGTCTCGCACCTTCACTCGTCTGCAGAAGAATCCGACAAAGAAGACGCAAGTGCCCACAAGTACAACATTCGCCTGGCCAACGGGACCAGCTTCGAAATTACCACGCATGGCTTTCAAGAGTTCTCAAAGGTACCGTAGCTGCTCTCGAAGCTTGGCGCTCTGTAGGTGACGCCAAGCGTATACGTGTCTCACAGGTTCAGTACGTGTAGCTCAGAAAACGATGCATCCAACAGACAGTCATTTAGCTTTAGATAGAACTCCAGAAAAAAAAAAGCATAATTTCTGTAGATTGCGCAATCTCGTAATAGTCGACTGCCACACCGATTTTGTTGTTTCTTAACAATTTTCCTTTTTTCTCTCGTGTGGTCATTTTGTGTCAATCAATTTAACCATAACCCGTTGTCATGATTATTCAATACCTTGCAGGCGCATGCGTAGTTGAAGTCTGTATTGAGTCGTGTCGGCAGTAAATTTTCCATTTTATTGTCAGCGCCTGTGATGTCTGTACCTCTTCCTTCGTCTTCGTTTTCAGCGCGCAGTTATTATTGGCAGTAAACCAACGGACGCATGCATTTCGCCTACGGTTCATAACAGAGGCTTGTCGAATGATAACAAAATCCTCTTCTGTGTTGTCACAGTTTTATTTTTGCCTGCAGAGGCTGTTTCCACTCATATTTCGTTTTACGCGAAATTATCATTCCAGAGAAGTAGGCCGCAGTTCGTAATTTCTTTCGTGGGGTCCTGATAGAAGAGTCGCTTAAAGTGTTCACAAAGGGAACAGATCAGTTAAAGTAATGCCACTTGAAGATGTTAGCTACTGCTATACGTGAGATATGAAGTTTTGAAAGGTACTCCATTCTCTTTGTCTCTCGTTCGTCATACCGTTGACCATTTTGCGGCTTTGACCAAGTGAGGCCATTTCTTTACATTCAACAACATTCAACAGCATCGCCACGGCAGGCGTGAATGCCATGATGCCCACGGCCAATCAGCTCGTGCATCGCTTCCAGGTTGGTGACACGAATGTTGTAATGCTGATCGAGAGGTCATACGGATTTACTGGCCGAAAGAAACACTTGCAGATACGATGCATCATAAACATCATAACATGATCACAAAGTGCGTGCATGTATGGGAATTGTTTCTGAAAACGTTTTGTTATGCGCTCACTATATGCGCCCGACGTCAGCAGTAATTTCTAGTTTGCAGAAATATGGGTATATATGGCAGATGTAACAAGCCTTGCAATGAAGCAAAATTTTAGCGAACGTCTTATAAAGAACTGTCTGCCATATGCAGCGTAGGGCCTGCTAACTAGGACCAATTTAATTTAAAAAAAAGTGCAACGAGGTACGAAGATGCGATAAATGGCATTGTATAGGCTCGTGCATACTGGCAAGCTCGTTTACTTATCACCGCTTAGATAAGTAGCCAATACAAATTACACAAACATTTAATTATTACCATAATTGCGGCAATTCCTACATGAAATTCTGTGTTGAATTCTCAAAAACTAGCGCCCGAAAGATGCCGCGGCCCGCTACATGATTCCTGATTATTTTTCTGCGTTTCGAGCTTGTAGGTGCAAAAGGCGATGAGACATGGAGACGAGTGCTTCGAGAGCTAGCTTCTCAACTTCGCAACAGCGAACGCTGCTGTCTCGCGTGCGCAACAGCAGCGCTCGCTCGCCTCGCGTCTTTGCCTTTTATGTGACAAATTGGAAACGCATAAACAAGCGTGTTATAAGTATTAACGAGGATGGATATACAAGAACTTACCTGAGAGTTACGCACTCGCATGATCCTTAGCATATAGCTATATAGCTATAGCTGCGGACGCAAAGCAGCGTGATGTAGTCGCTGCAGCTCGGATACATACGGGCAAACTAGAAAGATTAGTGCTATTTAGCTTCAACAATTAGGTAGCACTTATTGCATTTTGCTTATTTCGAGCGAACAATGACGCTTTATTGCTTGCCGTTGTGCATCTATATATACTTGTGATGTATGGTTTCATACTTTCATTCCTCTTCCAAGCAAATTACCACTGTGGTATCATCTCACATTAATTAGATTCCTTTATCGCTTTCTCTTGCCGCACAAGTAATGTCAATATATTCAACGCTTCGATGAAAGTATTAGTCGTCACGCAGGCAGGTGCTTTCGTTAGCATAATTTGTGCATACGTATGCCTCACTATGGAAAAATTGGGGCTGAATTCAGCAGACTTCTTTTTCATAAATGCTCTTCTTTTTTTCTCGCGTTAGATTGCCGGCTTCGCTGTCCAGCATTGTGATCGGCTTAAATATTGTCTTGCGAACATTATGAGCTTAACCCGTTTTTGTGAATACGGGCCTGGTGCATAGTATAGGGTGCGAAGAAAGTGAATGCAAAATAAGAGGCGCACTACACTGGAAAGGAAGGCGATAGCTAAGGTTGCTAAGTCCTGGAACATTGGCTCTGTCGGTCTCTTCAAGCCTTCATCTTTCTTTGAGCTCCTGTCTCGCGTAGATTCCTGTTTTAGGGTTGATATAATCGACTTAATGCCTTCCCCTGGTCACACGCAGGAAGACTTGAAGAACATCCAAAACGTCACCCGGTCGTTGCCCAGGACTGACGTGGCGCGGCTCACGGAGCAGACGAGGGGCAACCTGACCTTGCTGGTGCGCAACCTGACCGGGGCTCTGCCTATGCTCATGCGAAGGATGGCCACACAGGGAGCCGAGAGCACGCGGCCACTGAGGGAATTTGCGACCGCGCTATCACACAATCTCAGGAATGCCTCGTTGGCTCTCTCAAACAGTGGAAACGCGAGTGGAAACTCCACTGGCAGCACCCTCCCAACGGCCAGTCACGACCTCCTGCAGGCGTACGACGGCTTCCAGTTGGCCGTCAACAACGGAATGCTCGCGATGTCCGACTTGGTGCGCGGATCGCTGAAGCTCGTCAACCCGGCCAACTGGAACGTTGGCCGCGTCGGGCTTGGCGCCGGAGATGGACAAACGCCACAAGCTGGCATCAACAAGTTCATCGGGCATCTCTTCAGGAGGAGAGGCTAGGCGTGTGTAGCATAGTTTCAGGTGTTTACATGTTTTTTTCTCACGTGACGTAGATGGGGACCACGAATTGCGAAGTCGAAGCCAGCTGCCATGCCCGGAATCATCAAGTTCATTCGCCAGCTTCGTCAGACAGAAGCTGACTTTGTGTTCGTACAGTTAATCTCTAGCCATTTCATCGGGAAGACACGTGTCGGTATACAGGGAGACGTAAACGCAACGATGTAGGCACCTAAACGCTGCCGTTGGGAAGAACTTGGGTGCGTGCGTTCCTTCTGAAGCTTTTGTGACAGGATGTACAGTGCTAACATTATCGACGGAGTATGTTCTTGTCGCTTGAGAGCGCACTTTTCGTTGCTTTTTTATTTTATTATGTAAGTGAGGATTCTAATGAAAATAATTGGGGACCAGAAATAAGGCGCGGAGGCATTTGAAAGATGCCTTTGTCAACGAACGTTTGTACGATATGTGAATACTCTCCAAACGAGTGTCCTCAAGGTAGGTGCGGGCTCGACACCTGATAAAAGGCCATAATATCAGACAATTATTTGAGGGAAGTGCACTCGTTACCATAATAACATAAGCGTATGGGCGGCGCTGCCAGTCACTATACATTTGTTTAGTTTTATGCAATAACTCCCCAACACTAGAACGTCTTGCCTTATGGACATTTCTAAGACTAATTTTGGCCTCCAAGGCCCAGAAAAACCAACATGTGCTTTTGTTACATGCAGCGCACTGGTGTACAACGCTTCATTTTGAATATATATATACATATATATATATATATATATGTGTGTAAATAAACACTGAAGCACATAAACTATGCTCATATATGTAGGCGTATCTTCACGCAGATGGGATTTATTTATGAGGTAAGTTTAGTCCAGTTCTGTATACATTTTGTCCCAGGGCGGATGAAGTTGCGTCCGCACGCCTTCTGTTGCACGCCTGTTCTTTTAGCAGTCTGCATATGCCAATAAGCGTGTTGAAGTGCGTCCCACAAGGCGCATTATCCTAAGATTTTTCTGTTCTCGCGACGTTACGAAACATAGTAACACTATATAAATAATAATAATAATAATAATAATAATAATAATAATAATAATAATAATAATAATAATAATAGTTGGGGTTTAACATCCCAAAACCATGATATTATTATGAGGGACGCCGTAGTCGAGGGCTCCGGAAATTTCGACCACCTGGGGCTCTTCGATGTGCACCTAAATCGATGACGAGCTTCAAACATTTTCGCCTCCAACGAAAATGCGGCTGCCGCGGCCGGGATTCGATACCGCGACCTTCGAGTTAGCAGTCGAGCACCATAACAACTACACCCAAATGGCGGGTATAACACTAAATAAGGCCATCACTCTAAAAACTTAACAGAGTACCGGTCACTCTCTTTGGGGGAGTATTTTCTTGTCCCATATTTAACTCCCTCTTCTAGAGTAAATCAACTCTTTGTGAGGCAGAGTATAGTAATGCACGCAGACTGGGTTATAATACTCCACCTCAACGGAGAAATAGAACTCTTGCTGAAACAGAGCAGCAGGACCACTATGAAGGGAGTAGTAGTAGACTTCCAGAAAGAATAGCAGAACTCTTTCAAGAATAGCAGCATTACTCTTCTAAGAGTTGTGATACTCTCCCCGCAAGTAGTAGGAGGGCTCCTCCACAGGAGTACTGGTACTCTTCCAAGGAGAGTAGTGCTCTCTCGCAGGAGTACTTACATTCCTACGAGAACGGTATGAGAATTCGTGAACACAGGGTGTCGCGGGAGCCGACGTTTCGACAAGCGGACTTGTCTTCTTCAAGGCTCCAACCTTGAAGGGGACAAGTCCGCTTGTCGAAACGTCGGCTGCATTGCGACACCCCGTGTTCGCGAATTCTCATCTTTTCAAGCTTCCACCTTCCCCTGAACTTCTGCCTTTTACGAGAACAGTAGTAGTACTCTTCTTCAAAGTCTGATAATACAGTTTTGCTCGAGCACTAGTATTCTTTCAACGAGAGTAGCGATACTCCTCGAGATGAGTATTGTGATCTTTTTTAGGAGAGTAGTGATGCCCTTCCACCAGAGCACTGGTACTCTTCCAAGAGAGTGTGCAGTACCATTCTTTGAGAGCACACGTACGACAGGAAAAGACTTCCTTCCCACATGAGTTCCAGCATTGCTTTAGAGTTCTAATGCTCCCGAACAGTTGTATCACTGCACCTAAACAACTTATGAATCCTCCCAAACGCGCCATTCATAACAAGATAATGGCAGTGTCGCAGCCCTGAAGCAAAGAATCACGCTAATTTCCCTGCAAGATCTCCTTAACAGGGAAGTTACAGCAAACCATCTTTCCTGGGGTTGCGATTTACTTTATGGTGGCAGGGTTGCTGACATTAAAGAGTTTCTCCACGAAAGTTAAATTTTTTACAAGGGACAGAATTTCAATCGTGGCTCTGATAAAGAAATATCTTGATACTTGAATATGGCACATCCATCTGCTAAGCTTCTATGAATTGAGTGCAGGTGACGTCATTAAAAGTTGTTTAGCTAGAGCAAAATAAAAATATTTCCAACTTTCTATTGAAGAATATGCACGATAAAAAAAGAAATCAAAATGTGCTTCTAGCCCAATAAAAGCAACAAGATAGACAGATTACGCTTTCGTGTGCGTCAAAGAAACGAAGTTGGAAACGTTTTGATAGATGTGATGATGATCAATGTTAAAGGGACCGTGACTAAAGGCAAATAACATTTCATGTCAGGGTGAAATGTCAAGGCTTGAGAATGTCTAAGACAACAATACTGTACACACCAGCACTTTAGTAATCAAGAAGTTAAGCCGAAACAAATGCCAGTGCGCTATATTCTAAGAGATCGAACGGGCCCTCGCCAAAAATCGTGACATGTCCTTTCCAGCGTCACAACAAACAAATGCCGTGCTCTTTACTAGATACATGTGTGCTTGATCAAGAGTTGTCATCGCCCGCTGTCCCCTTCATGCCGCCTCATCGATACTGATCAGGAGAAGGAGTATAACTGCGCTTTACTCATGCTACAAGAGCATATGGACATTCCACTCTTTCTGAGGAAGGTGGAGTGTAAAGCACATTTCGCTCTCTCTTTTCACACAAAGTGAACAGTGCAATTCATTCCATCCGTTGTTTTGCGAGAGTAAAAAAAAAAAAAAAAGAAAACGCCCTGAAGAGTAACTGGGTACATTTACTTCTGCGATACCCTCCCCAGTTTTAGAGTGATGGCGTCCTTGAAAAGTTATCTGCACAACTGTATTCTGTCGAACTATATAACAGCGTTACATCCAGTATTATTACATAAATAATAGGACTGTGAACGTCTGTTCACAGTCCTATTACTACTGTCGGTAGTACGTCAAATATTTGTCTACACGTCCGATTCCTTCAACAAATTGCCCCGTAATCAGCCAAAGAGCAACACTCCTGTTGGAAGGCAGGGTAGTTATCGTATGAGCTTCTTCTAAACCAGTGCAGTTAAGCAACTGCGTAGCGGCAGTTTTACCGCAAGAACTATACTACCTGGTCTGAAGTATTCATTGTACACGAGTATGACATCTGCATAATAGCCTTTGGCTCCAGTGCGCGCTACCTTACATCGACGTTGAAGTAAGGCTTAATTTTTTTTATTGACGCGATCTTTAGAAAACGCTTTGCTTTTTGTCTTTCCGCCTCCTCTCACTTCTTCCTCACTTTAGGGTGACAAACTAGATGTCTTTCTTCCTGTAAACTTTAATGTCTATGTCACTTCTATCCTCTTTCTTAACCTCAAATCAAAGAATACGGCGACTAAAACAACACGCATTTCGTTGTGCTATACCACTGCAATGCACTCTATACGTTATTGCCCTATAATAATAAGTCAGTTCGTCTATAAATGTACTTCGCCGACTGTAGCAGTACAATACTGGGAAGTGAAGGTCACGATCATGCCGCGGGCAAAACAAACAAGATGACCACAAACAGCAGTAGCAACTTGCGGCCGGAACAAAAAAATCACAGCATATCCACGGAGTGAATGATGATGAGTGGGCGAAGCTGCGGAGGTTCATCGGTAAACCGTGAATCTTCCGTGAATTCTGCCCAGTACATCATCACCGACGTGAGATCGGGCGCGTTTATACTAAAGGTTCGATGAGTTCTGACGACTTGCAGCTCACTTTAATTTTACATGTACGCTGTGAATTTTCATTGTTTAGAAAACATCTGGCGTCTTTCGTTAAGCAGCTGGCGTCTTTTCGTTTTGCTTTAGAAACATCTGGCGTTCTTTCGTTTTGCTTTTAGAAAACAACTGGCGTCTTTCGTTGGTTTATTTCATCAATCAACGGCGTTTATTTTTATTGTTTAATCACGCACAGGAGAAATCTCACCAGGCACTACCTTGGAGGTAAACAATGGCTGCTAATGGGAATGAGAGACAGAAGAAGTCGGCTTTTAGCTAACACTTACACTTCTACTTCTACTAACGTTTCCTACTGGAACATGCCAATGGCTGCTAATGGGGAATAAGAGACAGAAGAATTCGGCTTTTAGTTAACGCGCACGCTGCGAATTTTTTATTATTCAACAACGCACAGGAAAAATCTCCCACCGGCACCACCTTGGAGGTCAAGATCTGGTACTAGCGTTACGACTGGTTACGCACTACTACGACTACGAGGGACGAACGGGTGCCGCCTTAAGGAGCTTCGCCCCTAAGAGTTAACTTCTGAACAACACTGAATTTAGGGCTTGAATTCATTGCATGAATTCGGCGATAAACCTCGCTCGTATCACTGCATCATTCCAGGCAAGAAATATTGCCGCAAATAACGCGAACATGATAATGCCTATGGCAGGCTTCAGTTACCCGCTAGCGCGCTGAAAACGACTGTTACATTCATTACAATCGAAAATAAGGTAATCCTACAGAAATCACATGTGCTTTCGGTTTTAATTTTTACCGGCACTACAATCGTCATCACGTCCACCAACCAGTGTTGTGGGCATGTTTCACGCCAACGGAATAAGACCGAACGCAGATCGAAAAATTCTGTTTTAAAAATTTCTACTCGCTTTCCAGAGAAACCGCTGCAAGGTTGGACACTTCAGACGGTACGCTTTCTATTGCGGTACAGAACAGAAAAGCGATGAAGAACGGTAGACAGTCCCTTTGACGCTTCTAGTGTGTGGGCATCACCTTGCTCTGGTGCAGCAGCTGTAAAATCTTCCTGGCACTGCAGCGAGGATGACCAAGCATTTGAAGTGTCATTTTCGTTTCTTGTGAGGCTTTCCTACGCCTGTAAGACTTCTCCTTGACCTTGGGCATTGTGATATACATTTGAGAAAATATGCAAAATATTAATAAATAAATAAAAAAGATTGGTCGTGCTTTTTGATGTACAACGGGATATCTGCTCCCAGCTGTTCAATTCTGCAACTTCTGAAAACCTTGAACTTGACCACTAATAGAAGATGGAAACAAAGACCGTGTTACGTCAGTTGTGTTTACTTTGTCACCAGGGGCGTAGCCAGAAATTTTTTTCGGGGGGGGGTTCAACCATACTTTATGTGTGTTCGTGCGTGCGTTTGTATGTGTCCGTGCCTATATACACAAGCAAAATTGAAAAATTTCGGGGGGGGGTTTGAACCCCCCCAACCCCCCCCCCCCCCTTGGCTACGCCCCTGTTTGTCACCGTCTTTTATTGGCCAATAACATATCACCACACGATTAACACGCTTTCTCAATCACTCCCCAGGGCCACTCTCTTTACCATCAAGCGGCTCCCTAAACACATTAAAATACCCACACCTCAATGGACGCTGCCCTCTCCGATGGCCAGGCCATCATATAGCATGGGTTTGCACGCAGACCATCTACTACACGGCGGCCTATTGGCCGCAAGATCGAGCGGAGACGCCACCTGGCGGCTTCTGACTGAACCGCGCCTAGTGTGGATTGCTCCATGCGTCGTCTGCTAGCCACGTTGTGTTGCATGTGCGCGTACGTCATGTAGGTCCCCAAAAGGCGGTTTGTTCCGCTGCGTTAGAGCAACTTTAGCCGCTTATACGTATGCCTAACGCGACGTAAAGAAGAATTTGGCCTTGATCGGCTGTATATGTACAGCAATAAGGCCAGTGAGTGCACTTGTCAAGAGTGCTCTGTGTGGTCATCGTACCCTCCGTTCACGAGAATTATATCAGTCTAGGTGCCGCTCTGTGGTTCAAGCGCATTGCAAAGTGCGCTTGGCGTTGTCCTAAAGATGAGAAGTCTTAAATCTCATGTGAATATAGCCTTTTAGCGACTCAGTGGTAAAAAAAGGGCTCTCATGCACTTGCGGGTTGTGGTTAGGTGTATAACTTCGGGACTGTCGTTGATAGGTTACGCGACGAACCCCAATGGTCAAAATTAATCCAAACGGCGTACTTTATATTTATGTCGTAGTAATTTCACGCGAAGCCACATCTTTTTTGCTTCACATTATCTTGAACGTTTGTGTTGCGTTGTAATAGATTGACGGAAGGCAGCGGACATAATCCGCGTGAAAAAACGTACCTTTGTCCCGTGAAATAACCGGGCCTTTGTTCCATTACTGTCGTGCACGTATTTAATCGAAAAAAGTTTATATTTATGTCGTAGTAATTTCACGCGAAGCCACATCTTTTTTGCTTTACATTATCTTGAACGTTTGTGTTGCGTTGTAATACATTGACGGAAGGCAGCGGACATAATCCGCGTGAAAAAACGTACTTTTGTCCCGTGAAATAACCGGGCCTTTGTTCCATTACTGTCGTGCAAGTAATTAATCGAAGAAAGTTCCGTACTGTATAGTTACCTTTGTGTACTGTTACTAGAATAAAAACAAGCGTGTGCGTGTTAAACGCTTCTGCAGTGCTAAAGCGCTGTCAGCCACGTAGCTTTCTTCAGTAAACCTATCAACTGTCCTACATTGGAGAACTGAATAAGAAATGCGGACGAATATTTGAGCACGCAGTGCACGAAGTGCTATTTGAACTCATCGTGCAGGAATACAGGCTTTCTTTTTGTTGGGGGGTATTCAGATGAACAAGAAGTAAATACTTGATTCAGTCGCGCTACAGCAGTGCGTAGGAGGAGGAACACAAGCTGAACATATACAAATAAAACAAGAAAACGTCATCCATTGCGAAAACGCCGACTGTTGCCGAAGGAGAGCAACCCCGTTCGTTGGCAGAATGCGCTTCACTCACAAGTAATAGTAACATTCGGAGAGCTTCGTGCTTTAATTCGGGAGGTAAGAGCGCACATATTACCAGAAAGCTGTAGTCAACGCATTTTGTTTGCCGGAAATCGGGTCAAATCGCTCACAACGAAGCGCTGTTGTGTGCGTTTGTATGCGCGCCGACGACCGCCTATGCACACTGGCGCCGCGACGGTGCTGCCACCTGTAGCCCGATCTCGCGGCGAATAGGTGCCATATTCAGTGCGGTACCCCTGTGCATGCCTTGCTGCCTTGGCGGTTTAGGCAGTTTAGGGGCCTGGCTTTTCCCGCATCGACGGCTTCCGTAACTAACGAAACGACTGTTGTGAGTGCAGACAGTACGGAACGTTCGACTAGCCATATCGTTCGGTTGGCAAACTGTGCTTCGGCTACGAGGGTAAACAAGCATAACAAAGTAAACGCTTTCGCTTGCATAACTGGACCTAGCCGAGCTAAACCGCAGGCATTATTTTAAACCAGTGGCGTAGCCGGGGGGGGGGGGGGCACGGGCCCGGTGTGCCCCCCCCCCGCCGTATTTTTTTTTTCAATGGCATACACAGCACAAAATGACACTCGACCACATCTGCCTGCCCTGCACCCACTTCAGACCATGGAGGTGCCCCCCCCCCCCCCCGAAAAAAATTTCTGCCTACGCCCCTGTTTTAAACGCTTTAGTTTTATGCTGCTGCTTTGTTTTCTTCTGTTCGGGCTATCAGCCACAATGAGAGCTCAGCCATCCGCACCATCTCACGGCACTTAAGAATGCGATGACCGACAGAGCTCGTAATTCACGTACGTATACGTACATTCCGACATACAGACCCATGGCTAAACCAACGGAAGTTTACGAGCACAAACACATATTTTCATCAAGGCTTGAGGAATCCAGTGATGCTCCCGAGGACTTCTGATTTGGAGCAATTTTGGGAGCAGCAGAATTTCCGTTTTGGAGCACTTTGGAGCAGCAAAATTTTCATCTTGGAGCACTTTGGAGCAGATAATTTTGCATCTGGGAGCACTCTGGAGCAGCGAATTTCACATCCTGGAGTGCACTACAGAAGCATATTGCAATAAAATTCAAGCACCAGAATACTACTATGGGGCTCTTATGAAGGCTAGAAATATTTCGATTCATTGCAAATCTCATGGAAGAAATCATCTCAGGAGGACTCCATACTTCACTCGCTGATGAAAATATAAGGGCTCATGCAGTTGAGTGTTCTGAATTAACCTCTTCGGCGATTATTTTAGACACTAGCAAATAAACAGAATACCAGATCAATAAAATTGCACTTTATGAAATAACACTCTAAATACATCTATGTGGTTATCAGCAGACATTGTAGACAAACGCCGTGATGTACAGCAGTGCCTCAATGCCAAAGAGCCACACTGTCCCTAATGCATTCCCCTAAGACAACTCCGAGGCGAAAGCCAGGTTCTTTTTCTTCTCGATCGACGGGTTGATCCTCCCCCTCCTTCTCTGCAAGCTATCTGCACCTCACCTGGTTTTGCGCTAGCTCCATGATCGGCGCCCCGATTACGGAAGCAGTGTAAAGCGACGATGTCGTGATGGCGTCATCACGTGACATCACGATATATTATGCCATGATGACGTCACAAGTTTTGACGATCTATGACGTGATGATGACGCCATGATATGATTATTTTTTGCATCAATCGATTGACGCCGCCGACGGTCAATTTTCGTGTCTGATAAAGCATCTGATGCTTTCGCATTAATATTGCGTATTGAACGTTAACAACCTGACCTTACATACCAAACTGTCCTCCACCATGTCACCTCCTTGCCATGCGCGAAACAGCTTCGCTTATCATCCACTTCACAGAGTGAAATGGTTCAACTTTTTTAAAATGTTTATTGTGATAACAATTATATGGACGCTCCCCGCGGATTTTTGCCGTCGCCATTGCCGTAATTTTTTGTATAAAGACCAAATTAATAACATCACCACGCGCATTCTAGCCGCGGGTAAAAGCTCGCGAGCGCTGGCGACGAACGCGGCTGAAGCGGAGATTAAGCTAGCCGGCCGTCTGTCTCCGTCGCACGGACAGCGCATGAGATAACATCTTCCCGCGTGCGGGCCTGCCGTCGATTGCTCATCAAACAGAGAGGAAACGCCCCGCCCGTCTTTCGTAAGGAGCATGAAAGGACGCCAGGGGAGTGGTGGTGGAGGGGCGAGGGGACCGCATCGTTCGAAGGGCGCAGTCGCTTGCGCGCGCGCCATCTCGAGGCATCAGGAGACGGCTCGTAAACTTGCTGTGCTCTCAACGATTACATCGTGTTTAGAGAACTCAGAGCAAGAAAACGCTTCGGTTCCTTGAGCGGCCATATTGCCTTAAACCAGTGTTTTTTTGAGTTACGCGAGATCGAATCCAAAACAGTTAGCTACTAGCCTTACTTCGTTTAACAATACAATTTGTTGGTATCGCATTCATTGCTTCGCCCTTAAGCGAAACTGAGTTTTTTTACCCGTCAGCTATTGACCCCCGAAAGCGAGGGGCGGACGTGTAACATGGGGTAGCCGCTTCACTGTGGGCCGTCAGCGACGGGCCCGCTACTGACAGCTGCGCATTTGCGGCTGCTCCGACCAGGATATATGCTTTTATTAATGAGATGACATTTTTAAAAAGCAAGCAAAAAATTCGAATTGGAACCCTAGCACGTGAGCTCGAAAGGGCAGGGCCTTTTAGGGGCTATTTACCGCAGAGTGATTAAACTCGGACGTGCTGGTATAAGCAATTACGAAAAAGCTCTTCCGAATTAAGATCCATGGATAAAGTACATCTGAGAAAAAGTGTGAACGCATTTCCACCGTTCGCGTGCGCTTCCAAAACGCGAAGCAAGGAAAATTCGATATTGTTCCATACATATACTGCTAGCGATCCCAGATTTCATTCCGCGATGTCCGGAAACAGAAGTGACAGACATTTTAGCAGCACACATGAAGTTATTACTGAACATTGCTTTCCTTACGCGCCGTGCGACGCTTGAAACGAGCTATCAGCAGCGTTTCTAGAACAGACGACGTCCGCCGATGAATCGCCATCGCACTTTCTCGCTACCGAGAGGCCTAGACGTCACGAGCCTCTGCGGAGAGCGCGTTTTGCTGTCGAGCCGACTTGCAGAACAGAAGCTGCGTCGGCACCGTGCATGGCATCGTGGCTTATTCGGGACGCACGCGCGAGCGCTATATATTCAGCGGAATAATTCTTGGTCCATGGTTGCGACTTTGGCAGCCCCAAGATCAAGCTGCACATGTTCTGACGCGCCGGCCGTGCGATTGCCGGTGATAGACGCCCCCAAACCCGAGACTTTGGCGCAGTTTGGCGCAATTTTCGTCGATATTATCAGGATGGCGCAGTAAATACAATTTGGCGCACTTTGGCGCAGGAGTGGAATCACTGGGAATCTCTTTAACTTACTGAACAAGGCGGCCACGCACCGGGGAAATGTGGCGAGCAACAGCACAGCGACAATTAAGGAGGGAAGCACAAGAGAACACCGCGAACTAGCTGACTAGGGCGTGTGTGTAAATGTATTTGCGACATCCATTCACGCACTGTACAGAAAACACTACCGGCCGTGCGCCGCTTTCAATGGTTGCATTCCGTCTCTCACGCGCCGCCCGGCCGGTCACCGTGCCCGTGTTCCACGTAAAAGCTCACCGGCGTCAGCATTATGCGACCGACGACCATTCGCACGGTGCAGTTGTGCGAACGACACCCGAACGCGGTTGTTCTAGTACCGTAAGTACTGTTAGAAGCGAGCATCGCAAGCAAAACAGAAAAGGTGTTTTAATGCGCACAAGCAAGTTCTTATTTGTGGGGCACGAATGTTTCGTCCGAAGCAGGAACACTACACAACCGTCACTGACCTGCAAAGCGTTCGACGTGGTTCCGCTCTATTGGCTCCATTCTGTCATGGTGGTTAAGCCCTAAGCGCTTCAAATACGTATACGTACTTCATCTGCTTTATCCGCTGCACGTGGATACGCGCTCGTTCCACGCACTGTTGAGGCCCCGTGTCTATCAACAGGATTTGTAAACGTTGCTCGGTACAATAACCACCGGTTGAACACCGCGTAGCGAACAACACGGCACAAAAGACGGATATCCGCCACGGTTCGGTACGAAATACACGGAAGCGCTCAAGCCGCCGCCGCTAAGCCATCTACGCTGCACCACACGGCGCGCCACGTAACCATAGCAACGCCGCCATTGTGCCCAGTAGATATGGCCGCTGTGACGTCATTTCTTCCACACTTTTCTGCCAGCGCGCCGGGGGCACCCTCCTGAGTTCTTTTCTTTCTCCGTGGCTACTCCATTGATATTAACAGTACCATTGTTGCCTGTTATTGAGGTAAATGGAGCGGTGTTTGCCTTTACATTTTCGCATACTTTACAAAAGCAGTGTCGTTGAAGTTTTAGATTGTAGAGGACTTGCACGTCAATTTTCTTTTTATTGTGATAGGTTACTAG
Source organism: Rhipicephalus sanguineus (assembly GCF_013339695.2). NCBI lineage: Eukaryota > Metazoa > Arthropoda > Arachnida > Ixodida > Ixodidae > Rhipicephalus > Rhipicephalus sanguineus. Next base: position 53,867,924 of record NC_051176.1, read on the forward strand.
TTTCATTGGTCCACTCGTTCTTGATAAGTGGCCAGATCTCCGTGCTAATTAGTTCTCAGGGTTACTAGACTTCCGTTTGTTTCTTTAATTCAGTAAATGAAATGCCCTGGCATCACTTGAAGAATGTTACGCTGTGAAAATGTTAGCATATGTTAGCATAGCATAGGATTTAACACGACAAACCTAAATTTAGCACAATGTTGCCAAGTTTTACTGCTGCTTATAGTTCAGTGTTGCCAGTGCTCCGCGTCAAATTTGTACGTGCTCTTTGGCATTAGAATTTCTAACTGCCTTCATAACAATATATTCGTGTCAGTAGTACGAAAAAATAGGGAGGGAGGTTCTTGTCTGGGGCTTAACTACTTCAGTTTTGTTAACAGAGTGGGCGCTGGCGGCGGTAGCGTTATGCGTATACCTTTAGGTAGCAGCGCTGCGCATTCGTCTTCCGAACGCCGCTAGCAACCATGCGTGGCGGAGAAGCTGACGCTCGGGCCAATTCTTGTATTTCTCGATCGCGCCGCTGCAGCGAACTGGACTGGCACTAGTCAGTGGGCGCGTTAAGTTAGCGCGCTCCGTACTCCAAAGGAACACGCTCGAATGCGCTCGAGTGCAACGCCTTCGGACTTAGCTTAACGGTGATTTCCACCTACTGCTTTCGGGGGCACGAAAGCGTCACATGGCGAATGTTATGTTGCTTCCCTGGTAGGAACGAGTGGAGAAGAAGAACGCACTTAGTCAGAGGAGAGAGTCGGAAACACGTCATTTCTTCGGAAGCAGTAACAGGCGCTAGCTCTCGTGCACGCCCTCGTGCACCGACTCAGGGTAGGAGTGCGTAGAGCGCGCTCCGAATCACGCACCGGAAGTCGCTTTTGAACCGTTAAGTTTACAAGAGCGCACTCCGCCGGCTAGAGCGCGCTCGAGCTCCTTAACTTAACGCGCCCATTCACAGTAATGCTAATCACCGGTCTTCGACACGCCAAACTTGCCGATCGGTGACCCGGTAGGCATGTCGCCTGCAAAAACGGAGCGCGTCTTCGCCGCATAGCTGTGGTTGCCAGCCAGACCTATGCGCAACTCTGCTACCTAAAGGCAGCATATACAGTAACTCTAGCCTGGGGCGTTTGTGTCCCTGTCTTCTGGTACAGTTGAGTTCGGCGATCATGCTTTATTTAGAGATTTACTTTCATCTGCTGATCGGAGCGTACGGTGGAGTATATACTCAACGGCAGACGTGCAAGATGATTGGTTGGTTGTTCCCACGGAGGAAAAATTACACCATCTCCCGCTAAAGGGGACCATGAGGCGATGCGAAGCCGGAGCACTTGCACGATCGCGTTCCGCTGGCGTTCGTTGGGCATGCTACCAACCTCGGGTATGCTATCGACCTCGCGTCGTGGAACGCGAAGAGGTACACTACGCGCGTCGTGTCTTCCCTCTAGCCTGGCCGGTAATTCTCACAGGGCGAGCGGGGACAGCGCCTCCTCTATCTTTCACTGACCGAACGTTTAAGCGGGGGACAGACGGGTCCGATTTTCCATGCGATCCGACGGCCGACGCCGCGGTGGGGGAGAGGGAATGGTGGCTGTACGATGCAACGTTATTAGAACAAACTCAGTTTCAAAGCTCCGTATCTTCGCCAGCGGAGGAGGGTGGTCCGAACGGCGGTCGCGAGAACTAGCGGCGCTGCAGTTCCGTCTTGCGCCACTATCGGCGCGTCGTCTGCTGCCACGGCATAACACTGCGGTCCGCCGCGCAATTGCTCGCGGCATCTGCGCGGCAACTTTCTTATTGTACTAGTTAGGTGGATATGCATAAGGTCGTCTGTATGCATTGGCCCGCGCGCGTTGTTCATTGATTGGCTAAGAATCGATGTTCGGTCTATATTGCCACGCCCACTTGTTTTGTTTTGATGTGTTCGGGTTTGACCAGCAAGGACGGTTATCAACGCTCGACGCTGTCCGCGAAGCAGTGTTCGAGAAGCTTCGCGATTGTAATAGGTCGTTTTGGTAAGATTGCGTGCTGCACGCGAATGTTCCAGCTTTGTCGAGAGATAACGCCGCCACCAGCGATATCGTTGGAAAGTTCGATAGCGCCTGTATAAAAGCCGACGCTCTTGACCGCTTGTCAGTTGATCGACGGTCGACGCTCTGTTCGCCGCTATCAGTGTATTGCTGTAGTTTGACTTTCAGTTTCCCGGCCACAAGTTCGGCCAAATAAAGAGTTTCATCTCGGACCTGCTGACTGCTGCCTTCGTCGACGTCACGACCCTGTTACAATATCTAAGCTGTCTACATTGCGCTTAACTTCCAAGCATAGGAGTTTCTAGGCGAATGAGGGTTTTCAGAGTAATTTTTATAACTACCACCACAATTTTAGCCGCTGCCGTCTTATCTAGACCAAGAACAACCCAACACGTTTGTAAAAGCCTTTATAGTGCACAAAGAAGCGTACTTACTCGAGATACAAAAACGTTCTAGAAAAACAGCACTCATGTTTCTACAATTTATTGAAAAAAACTTTCTCGAAAGACATCACCAATGCTTTGCAATGTTTACAAGACACGTTTTCGCGACGGTTAAAAGGATACTGACCCAAAATCGGAAAATTTTACGAAAACTCGGTGAATGAAATCCCAGTGTGCGATTACATCGAACAGATGTCGTCTCTGAGCAATTTTTTCAGCGGATAGTTGTATTTTCAGTGTCTCATCTTTCTACGACGCATCCTTCTACGGTGCCTTAAACAATTCGAACAGATCGGCCGTGATGTGAGCACCGAGCAGTTATTCGCGCGTGCTCTGTCGCTAGAAGAGTCGTCAGTATTCAACTTCAGTTTTTCAACTTCACCGAGCAGATGTTCCATGCCCGCAGCACTTTACACTGTACGACAGCCATTTGCGTTTCGTGCTGTAGCCGTTCACTACGCATGCAGTTAAACTGCTCGTCAACTGTAATTATCTTTTGCACAAGTAACTCTCCGTTCCCGAAGCAAAGTGTGGGATTGGGCTAGTTGGTATTCCATTATTAAACTGCTCAGCGCAAAAACATTTGACACGGTACACATAGAAGAGATGAGGACCAGCGCTGGTCCTCGTCTTTTCTATGTGTACCGTGTCAAATTTTTGCGCTGAGCAGCCCGTTCCCGAGCTGGCGAGTGTAAAATATTCCGCACATCTTGTTCAATACCTCGTCGTAAAATCTCTCGAAAATCTACTACTTTGAAGGCATAGCGACAGCTGACAACTGATCGAATGTTAGTGTGAACTCTCAGTCTCGGTAGCGTATATAAGTAATCGCCTGCCTTTCGTTTTGCTGTTCTATTTCTGGCGGCTCCTCCAAATTGGGCACTGGGCTTTCGCGGGACGCCGTGCGTTTTGGAGGGGATTTGCGCCTAAACCCCGAACATTTTGGCTTTGAAACGTGGGATGGAAGTGCTGGGAACAGAGTGTACTAGTACACTCTAGCTGGGAACAACCGCAGCACGGCACCTGGCGCGAGTTCCCACTTTCCACGTGGGATCAAAACTTCTTGTCCCGCAACGACACGACGATAGTGCTTTACAATGTCGTCACTCTCAAAATGAACGTCAAAGACCTTGCATTTCGCAGTAAGCTTTCTATCTTTGCGATGCAAAGCTTGAATGGCGTAGGGTCTTTTGCAGGTCCGAAGAAGTGTCGTGAAGCGGAGTCGTCGTTGCGGTAGCCGCTCTTGCAGCCCGGCGCAAAGCAAGTCGGCATACCGCACTGTGAATCTGTTCGCCCTCATTACGTTTCGTACATCATGCACATGTCTTCGTACAAGACGCTAAGCCTGGTCAAGAACAGTCGCAAAAATGACGAGCTAACAAAGCGCAGACGACGCTGTATACAACGTGCGCTCGTACATCGGCGGCGCCGATCACAACAAGTGCAACAAGCGCCAGCCGCGGGGACTAGACATGACTGCAGCGCCACTAGTTCTCACGCCCGCCACGCGGACCGCCTCTCCGGCGGAGCTTTTAAACTGAGTTTGTTCTAGTAACGTTGGAACGATGCTATGAAAGGTCACCATTCCGGTTTCCCCTCCGCCGTGTCGGACGTCGAATCGCATGAAAAATTGTACCGTCTGTCTCGCCCTTTACTGTGCGCGTGGGCGGGGCGACAAGTGCGCCGCGATCTGTCAGCTGTGGCGTCCCACAAGGCAGCGTCCTCAGCCCGTTTTTGTTTAATCTGGTACTCGCGCCGCTCGTCAAGTGCCTACCAGAAACGGCTGTGTTCCCTGTTCGCGCAGTGGTGTACGCTGATGACGCCACATTGTATGTGCGTGGTCCGACCCGAAAGTGCTCGGTGGTGCGCGCTTGCATGCAGGAGGCCCTCCAATGTGTCGCCGCCTTCGTGAGAAACATCAGACTCGCGATCTCGGCGCCGAAAACCGAGGCCCTCGTCGTCCACCCTCGTGCTGAAGCCCGACGACGTCTTCCGTGCCTTCAGCTGGATGGTGCACCAATAGTTTGGAGTAGTAACGTCCGCTACCTCGGCCTGACGATAGACAATCGCCTCCGATGGTTCCCGGTGGTGCGACGTGTACGACAGACGACGCGTCGCGTGGAATCGGCCGTGCGCCAACTACTCGCAGGCGGCAACGGCTGCCCCGCTGCCTTCGCCTGCACCATCTACGAGGCGATGGCTCTGTCTGCCATCCACTACGCACTGCCGATCTGCAAACTCCAGGCGCCACAGTGGCGACTGATCGACCACGACCACCGCCGAGTCATCCGCATGTGTCACGGAATGCCTCGTGGCTCTCGTGTGGCCGAGACCCTCGCGGAGGATCGTGCGTGGCCTGCGTCGCTCACGGCGGACCTGCACGCATTGTGCCACTTGCAGCGTCTCCACCGAGCGCCTGATGCAGGTCCCCTCCTCTCGCGGTTACGTGCTGTGCCAAACTCACGTGTCGGCCAACTTATCGACGTGTACGACGGTGTTGTGGCTGACGACCCCGCACGCCTTTCGCGCTGGCCACCCCCTCACCGTCGAGTGCGCCTTCGAGTGAACTTGCACCTGCCGGGCATTCGATCCAAACGCCACACCCCCATCAGTGCCATTGCTCAGGAGGCCGCGGCGCGGATGTATGAGGACCTGGCCGGGAGGACGCAGGAGGACCAGGGTAGCTTCTAATGAGGAAAACAACCAGGGGGACTCTTTGACAGGCATTATAGCGAAAAACCAGAGAAAAGGTAAAATAAGGGAGAAGGCGCGTGTTGCAATTAGTTACATTAACATACAGGGTGGCAGAAAAAAGGCAAAATGGTTAGAGATTGAGGGACAGTTAAACAAGGAACAGATAGGTGTTTATGCGGTTAGAGAAACACACCTTAGAGACTTGGAAGAGCCACCACATATTGACAATTATATTTGGGCAGGGTGTAACAGGATCACATCAGAAAGAAGAGGCGGGGGTGTTGGAATGCTAATTCATAGCAGAACAAAATGGGATAGAGTGAAACAGACGTGTTCAGAGCACCTCTGGGTTTCAGGCACAGTAGGTGGAAAGAAAACGTGGCTAGGTGTAGCTTACTTGTGGACGGGGAATAACTGCAGAGAAAAGAATCTGGAGATAGTGAAATGCATAAGCACCGATATTAAAGAATTTGGTCATGATGCCGAAATAATCCTTCTAGGGGACATGAACGCTCACATTCATGACCTTGACGGATATTCAGACACCAATGGCAAGTTATTGCTAGATCTCTGCCAGCAACATAGTCTTGAAATAGTTAACGTGGGGCCTAACTGTGAGGGGCAGATCACGTGGGAAGTCGGAATCAGGCAATCGAGCATTGATTATTGTCTTATGACAGAAGGAATATATGACAAACTTAGAGAGATGAGGATGGACGAGGAAGGCATTAACAGCTTGGGTAGTGATCATAAACGCATAATATTACAAATGGGATATAAAACTGAAAATAAGAACATAGAATCAAAGTTTGGCAGCATGTATCTAAATGACAAACAAATAACAAATATAGCCGCAAGAGTCGAGGAAAAAGTAGACGAACTACCAGGCAAAGACTGGAAGTATAGTGAGCTGCTACATGTAATCACGAAAGAAATGTAAAAAGAGAAGAAAACTATTTGTTGGAAAGGAAAGAGAAAGCCAAAAAGTTGGTGGAACAAAGAAATCCGGGAGGCGATCGAGAAGCGACGTGAGGCATCACGGGAGCACAGACAGGCAAAAAAGGAGAAGCGGCCACAGGACGAAGTCAACCAAATATGGGAAATGTATTTAGAGCAAAAATCCATTGTGCAGAAATTAGTCGAGGCAAAAATTAAAGGTGAGAGTGAACGCTGGATGACAGAGATTCGCGAAAAGAAGAAGGCCGCGCCTAGGATATTTTGGAGCCACCTAAAAGCGCTAGGTAGGAAGTCTGTCACAATGCAACAACGTTTGGTAGGTGAAGGAGGAAATCAATTGGAAGGGTATGAAACGCTAGGTTACATCCAAAAGATAACAGCCGATTCGTTTAAAAAGGTCACCCAGGGGATTCCCCCGGTGAGTAAAGGTACGCAAAGGAGTGCAACTGACGAAGATGTAGTACTAGAGAATTTCAATTGGAAGAAGGCCGAAGGAAAAATTCCTAAGCGCACTACTCCGGGCTTAGATGGGGTTCCCGTCAGCCTCATTAACGAACTCGGATATAACACTAAAGAAGCACTGCTGAAAGCCGTAGAAAAGTGCTTACAGGAGAGGGAAATACCAGACAGTTGGCGAAAAAGTAGAATGAACTTAATCTATAAAGGCAGGGGAGAAAAGGATAACATTCGCTCATATAGACCGCTAACCATTACATCGGTGCTATACAGGTTGGCGATGCAGGCAGTAAAATTAAAAATAGAAGCGTGGGTAGAACAAAATGATATTTTGGGAGAACTTCAGAATGGATTTCGAATCGACAGGCGGTTAGACGATAATCTGTTTGTTCTTACCCAGTGTATAGAAATATCGAAAATAGAAAACAGGCCCTTATACGTAGCTTATCTAGATATCACCGGGGCGTATGACAACGTTAATCAGGAAATTTGGTGGGATATATTGAAAGAAGTGGGCATAGGGGACGACTGTATACAGCTTTTGAGGGAAATATACCGATCAAACACAGTTTGTAGAGAATGGGAAGGAATAAGTAGCAAGGACAGCGTTGAAAATTAGCAAGGGGCTGAGACAGGGATGTCCTTTGTCCCCGCTGTTACTCATGCTGTACATGCTGAGGATGGAAAAAGCGCTAGAAGGTAGCAACATTGGCTTTAATTTGTCACACAAACAGGTCGGCACGATGGTTGAGCAGAAGCTTCCTGGTCTATTTTATGCTGATAATATTGTCTTATTTGCGGACAGTCAAGATGATATACAGCGACTGGCAGATCTATGCGGAAGGGAATGTGAGGCTCTAGGACTAGGATTTAGTGCAACAAAATGCGGATTGATGGTATTCAATGATCACGAAGACCATGCGGTCTTCATACAGGGCCAAAAATACCGAGGGTAAGCGAGTACAAGTACCTCGGAGTATGGGTAAATGAGGGGGATAGATATATGGACGTACAAGAGAAAGCATCTGTAGCAAAGGGAAAGAGGAATGCTGCAATTATGAAGCACAGAGCTTTATGGGGATGCAATAGGTACGAGGTGCTTCGAGGGCTGTGGAAGGGTGTGATGGTCCCGGGGCTTACATTTGGGAACTCAGTGGTGTGCATGAAGTCAGAGGTACAATCAGGAATGGATGTAAATCAAAGGACGGTGGGCCGCCTCGCGTTGGGCGCTCACGGGAAGACGACAAATGAGGCTGTAAAGGGTGATATGGGATGGACAGGCTTTGAAGTGAGGGAAGCTCAGAGCAAAATGAGATTCGAAGAGAGGCTGAGGAAAATGAAGAAGAGTAGATGGGCAGAGAAGGTTTTCAGGTATTTGTATAGAAAAAGCGTTGACACGCAGTGGAGAAAAAGAACTAGGCGGCTCACCAGTAAATATACGGCTAGCAGTGCGGGCGATATGGCAACAAGGAGCACTAAGCGGAAGGTCAGAGAAGCGGAGAGGACTTATTGGATGACAGCGATGGAAAAGAAGCCGGCTCTGAGTAACTACCGAAGCGGAAAAAATGAAATAAGGAGGGAAAGGTTTTATGATAATTCAAGGGGAAGCGCTTTACTGTTTGAAGCAAGGTCGGGCTGCCTTAGAACGCGTAGTTATAAGGCGAGATTTAGTAACGAAGAAGAACAATGTACATGCTGCGGGGGAACTAAGGAAACGATGGAACATGTACTGATTGACTGTGGCGATATTCACCCAGGTATACGTGTGGGCACGAGTCTACATGAAGCCTTGGGTTTCAGGGACAACAATGGAAAGCTGAACACGTCCGCGATAGAAATAAGTAAGAGACGGTTAGAGTATTGGTGGCAGAAAAGTAGAGATAAAGTACAAAAATAAATAATGGGGAAAAAAATAAGGTCATTCTGCCATAAGAGGCAGAGAGATAGACCGTGAATTTATAATTTTTTTTGTATAATAACATAGATTTAATCAATGTAGATAAGGTATCAGGCCAGCATGAAACGAGGAAGCTTTTTTCTTTTTTTTTCTTCGAGCATGGTGGCAGACATGTCACCGCCCCGTTATAAAGGGGACGCTCATAGCATCCATCCATCCATCCATCCACGGGAAGCTGGCGCTGAACGGCCGCGCGTATCACGAAGATCACGAATTCGTGTATGCATCCGAATTTAATTGCATTTGTGCTTCTTGCAGGCTTTCACGGGTACAGAAACGCGAACATAGCGGCGCGCTGTTTTCACCACGCTCTAACCGTGGTGGCAATAAAAAGATGCTAGATGGTCTTTTATTGTGTCATGGATGACGTCGTGTTCTCATCAATCATCGAGGCTCTAACCACATTAAAATAGATGCGAAACGGCAAAGAATGCAGATGCCGCATGTTCGCGTGTCTTTCCATCCCCGCTGTAAGTATTCCGCAAGCAGACTGTCAGGCTGTGCTGCCGGTTCGATACTTCCACTCGAGTTTGATAGTATTCGCGTTCTATTTTCTATTTCAGTCTATTGTAACCGCCCCAATGCCTTAGTATGTCATACTGTTGTGTTCCACTCTGCAAATGGAACTGAAAGAACCCACGATTGTCTTTTTTTATTTCCATTTATTGATAAAGAAAAGAAATCTCACAGGGTTCTCTTGTGCATTCATCTAAGACGACTGAAAGGCGAAAGCCATCTTTTTCTTTTTCTTCCAGTTAATGTATTGAACATTTCCTGCCTCTCTCCGAGATATTTCTGCGCCTAACGTGGTTTTCGATCGGAGGCAGTGCAAGCTTTCTGCACGTCAGCGGAGGCATGCGCTGCCTCCGTGATCGGCGCATTTTGACCAAGCGAAGATGTAATATGACGACGTCACGTTATGTGACGTCATGACGATGTCACAAAATTTTATTATCTGTGGCGTCATATGATGACGTCACCACGTAATTATTTTTGCACCACTTGTGGTGATGCCGCCGACGGTAAATTTTCGCGTTTGATGAGGCATCTAAGGCTTTCGCCTTAATAAACTGTTCGGCTGTCGTTCCATGAAATTCCAGCTGCCGTTGGTGTTAGGTAGAGGCGGCTTGCAGTAATTAGGCGGGGTAATTGGTCTCCTAATACATCTTCAAACTACACTACAATATGCAGCCGTCGTTTACGACGCGAACATTTCATATAATATAAGAAGCGGCGGCTTACAAAGGATGCAGTAGCGTCACTCTTTGCAGACTACCCTTCACGTTTGCAGCCCAAGGTAACAACTGAACCGAGCATGGCAAGTATCCCTAAACGTGACCGTGTTCCGTCCGAACAGTCAACGAATGCATGTAGTACCAGTAGCAACGCTGCCTCGCGATGGCCGCCATGTGCATGCAGCGCTGACATTAGGTCGCGAAGCTGAAGAATCGGAGCCCATGGACACTACATGCGCTACCGGCGAAACAACCGACAATCATTATGTGCATTGTCACTGGAAGCAGCTCAGTGACATTTCATGCTATTTAGCGCATGAACTCATGGCTCGCGTATAGTGTGCTACACCAGTAGACGGTAGCACGCATCGGGGAACTTTAAGCGCCAAGCTTTCAGTATTAGCTCTTGGCAAATGATGCTTTCGAAAATCGACTTTCAGACAGTCAATAACCGACTCTCAGTCAGGCGAACGTAACGGTGACAAAACAATTTTCCGCGCATCACTGGCATGCGCTCTCTGGAATCGGGCTAGCACACGACGCGCGAGCGTCTCGACCAAATAGCCGCGAAAGACACTTCGAAATGGGCTGGTTGCCCAGAACGACAAGGGCTTCATGATTCCAGTTTACAAGTTTTCATTATACTTTAAACAACGCGAATACAGCCGCAAACTGAACCATATAGCAGCTTCGAAAGCAGCCACGGCATTCGTTTCCGCGAGCGACGACGCGACGGCTGGTCTACTACGGTGGCGGCGCCCGGCGGCTAAACGCCGCACTAACGCCGACGGTCGGTCCCCATTGCGCTCCGCTCCTTCGCCCAGGCACAGAAAAATAGAGGAGGCGCTGGCGGGGAACGCGCTCTACAGGCGCGCGAGAGGGGAGCAGCGTAGGAGAGGAGAGAGAGGGGGAAGGGACGCGCATGCGCTGGCGCTCATCGTGGCTCTGCGCAGGAGTGAATTTCGGCATGTCGAGCCCTCATTTCAGAGGAGTCAACCGAAGCAAGCGCTGGACTGAACGAGCGCAGCGCTCTACCACTTTAAAGGGGTCATGAACCGCCTTTCCAAGTAATGATCTGATGACCTCAGTATCGGAGTTTACTGCATCCCGAATCGATTGCCGCAAAAATTTCTCGAATCCGTCAAGAATCAGCGGAGTTACGGGGGTTTGGCGCACGCTCCCAGCGCTTTCTATCTTTTCTCGTGCCGACGAGTGCACTGGAAGCTAGACAGGGAAGGATAGCGCGGGGGAAAGAAGTTACGTCAGCGCGCGTCATGAAACGTGATCGCTCTCGCGCTGTGATTCGCTTGCGTGAGTGCGGCTACAGTGTACTGAGGAGTGCGGCGCCGGCAAGTGGCGGCACCCCGCGGCTAGAAGCGCATCTGATCCGAACGTCGCTCTCTATTTACGTCGGCTATCGGTCAATAAGCATGCGATGTCTCTTGCGACGTAAACTGGCAGATCCGTCAACGTGCAGACGCCCCGCCCACCGACGAGAGTGAGAACCGGCCTCTGTTTGAAAAGAGGGCGCCTGAGGAAACGGCAACTTCGCGCTCCCCTTGTCCCGGGGGGTGCTTCATGACCCCTTTAAGGAGAGGAGACTAGAGGAGGAGAGTTGCGCATGCGCCGCGAGAGCAGAAGCGAGAACGCAGGAGAAGCGCAAGCAGGTGCTGGTAGAGAAGTGGAGAGAGTAACGCGCAGCTGTTGGAGAGAGGGAAGGAGGAGAGTTGCGCATGCGTAGTGTGAGTGCGGACTAGCACGCCGCGGGACATACCCCCGAGCAAGAGATGCCTTCGCATCTAAAAATGGTTGTTCCGAAAAGGTTGTTCCTCAGCGCCTATCTCTGCGCGAGAAATCAATGAGCGTCGTCGTCTTTGTATACGTACGCGTGTGTTCATCTTCATCTCTGGCAGCGCTTCCGAGCAACATACCGGGTGAGCGTTAAACTTACAAAAAGAAAGCTTCTTGCAGCAGAGATTTGGCGAAAAAAAAAGATAACATTAGCGGCGTCCAGCTGGAGCAATAGTATCAAGAGTGTCAGCTAAGGCTAAGGGAGAGGTGTTTTGACCCTGCTTCTGGCGACGAGAAAGCGTGCAGTATTCTTTATTAACGCGAAAGCCTTATGTGCCTCATAGAACGCGAAAAGTGACCGTCAGCGTCAACAGGATTGATGCAAAAAATCATCATGTGATGGCGTCACCATGATGTCAGAGGTCGCCAAAATTTGTGACGTAATCGTGAAGTCACTATGACGTCATGTGATTTCGTAATCACATGACATTTTCGCTATCTCAAAGGTGGGCCGATCGCGGAGGCACTGCAGAATTAACTATGTGAGGTGCAAAGATATTTGTGTTGTGAGTGCAATTCATTCTTTTGCGTTCTGGCACATGCTGCACGACTGCAGTGTTTGCAGAATGCAGGGGGAAGGGAAGATTAAGAAGATAGCTTTCACCTTCGAGTGGTCTATAGTCATAAGAAGTAAGAAGTCCGGAGAGGCCCTGCCCAAATGACCGAAGCGCAGCAGCCGATCGCCTCCGCGACTAAATAAATAGTTCTTCTTATGCACTCGGCAATGACGCCAGTCTGGAGCACGCGCCCATTGGTGCAAGCTTGTGCGCATCTGCCTTTGAGGAGGAAATGCTGCTGACTTCTGAAGTTGTATCCGACTATAGGCAAATGCATAAGGGACCTTGGGACTTTTAACGTCAGATGTACGTGCAACAATTCAAAATTACTCTTTCTCCATCACTCATTGGGCAGCGCTCATCGAAACAGCCAGCGACGAAAGGACTTTCCCATCAACAACGTCAAATGTTGATCGCGCGAATGTGGCGTTTCACACAGTCCCTCACGTTTTCTCACACCGTATACCTTCAAGTGCTGGCTTATATTTTAGTGGATATCACGCATATTTCTATAAAAATTTGTGCGCAATTTGCTTGTCCGAGGAAAAAAAAATATGCCCGCTACCTTATAGTCTTACGTACCTATCTTTAACAGTGGATCACTCTGTAGATTGTTGTGAAGCGTTTTTGTACGTTAACATAACGCATGCGAAGTGAGCCACGAAGTCGTACTAATTAACGGCGATTGTATGCTTGTGTGCGTCGCTTCGTGTTGTTCCTTCTCGTGGTCCCAATACGCGCCGTGTATACGCGTTCAACTGTCAACGTACGTCTTCGAGTATCAGTCTCAGAACAATATAGAGGAAGCTTCTCTCTTTTCATTGGTCGTTGTGGAGAACTCAAAAGGTGTGCTAATCTCAATTACTACGCCTCTTGAATTACCTCTCAAAGATCCCTGCATGCTCCACACCTGGTATCTTATATGCGAGCGACAGGACGAGTCGATGTCGGCGTGTCTTTCTCGTAAGCTCGTTTTGTTCTAAATAGCTCCCACAGGTTGGCCAAAAATTATGGTTCGCTTTATTTCGTGCATAGCTGATCCACTGACGGTGTAACAAAACGCTAGTGTGATTTTATATTTGTTTCTTCATCTGCGCCTCAACAGCACGCAACTGATGACTTTCCGAGCGCATTTCTGATGCTTGTTGAAAAGTGTCGGCATGTTCTGAAGTGCATAGCAGAGAAATTATTCCTTTTTTTTCCTTGCTTTCCTCGACGGCTAACCCGGAGGTCGCGGGATCAAATTCCGGCCGCGGCGGCTGCATTTTCGATGGAGGCGAAAATGTTTGAGGCCCGTGTACTTAGATTTAGGTTCACGTTAAAGAACTCCAGGTGGTCGAAATTTCCGGAGTCCTCCACTACGGCGTCCCTCATATTCATATGGTGGTTTTGGGACGTTAAACCCCAGAAATTATTATATTATATTCTTGTTTTCCACGAAAGGTTTTGACAAAATAAAAGAAGACATTGGAGAGGGTATACCCAATAGCTTTCGTAATTTTGTTGGTCATTTAGACATATATATGTTCCACCTGCAACACATATTATGCTCGCCTTGAAATGCTCATGTTATCATGTTGTCGAAAAAAAAAAGCGCGATAGCCTGCAGAAACAAGTTATTGGTTCTCACGCTATGCTATGTTCAATACGCATGGCATACTTCGTAAAATTATTGATATATGCGTACGTGTAATAAAAATTAAGCTTCAAATATTTGATCAAATTAGACACTGACAAGCACCTGGAATCCACCGCTGTTACGCGGCCACGAGGTCACACTAGGATACGACGATTCTCAATATCAACCCGCTAATCAAATGAAATCGATTAATGAACATTTTAGTGACTGCACTAAAGGGCCATGCTTGTATTATACACATTCAGAGGCAGTCGTATTCCAACAGAATTGCATTCGGTGGAATTCTCGTAGCACGCCCGTCTTCTGAGCCATGTGCCCGCATATTTTCATCTGACGTCGAAATCACAGTAATAATTGGTGGGGTTTTGCATCCCAGAACCACGATATGATTATGAGAGGCGTGGTAGTGCAGCGGTCCGGCAACTTCGACCACCTGGTGTCTTTAACGGGCGCCTAAATCTAAGTAGACGGGCCCCTTGCATTTCGCCTCCATCCGAAATGCGGCCGCCGTGGCCGGGATTCGACCCCGTGACCTTCGGGTCAGCAGTCGAGCTTCATATATCTCACGGCGTACCACACATGCAAAACTGTGACGGTTAGTTAGCAAAGGTTCCGCCTGGTGTGATGAGGCTGTTGCGTGAGGTATGACGACGGGGCACCGCCACATGTGAACACTGTAAACGACGCCTTCAGTTTGCGTACATAAATAACGCCCGTAACTTTTCCCCGGCAAAACGGGATATTGGAGAACCGGAAATCGCTCGTAAAAGGCGTAACCACACAGTCCCTGCTTGATTTTACCAGTTGATAGCGAAAGGAGAGCAGTTACCAGCTTTACGTATATATGCCTCTCCCCCATCGTCAGACAACGCCAGGCGCAACGGCCGTGTCATGCCGATCCTGTCGGTCTTGCACGCTCAATACGAATCGAGCTGAAAATTCGCAGGTTGATATCTCGGAAACGAGGGCACGCTAGAATAATTCTCTTAAAATGGAATTGCGTAGGAATACAGTTGACTCTAAGTTTCCAAACAAAGCAAACGCGCCCGCCTATGCGGCGGTCACTGGAAAGTTTATTAATTGGTTGCGATTATTTAGGCGAATGACGGTGACAACTAAAATCTCCCCCTTGTGTACCCTTGGCCGCATAACTCCTGTGCAGAGGTAGACTTTACGCGCCTTTCGGTTTTAGTATTAAGAGAGCAGTGAAGAAGAATTTTGATCACTATATAAATCGATACATAACCGTATCATCTTGTTATAAACATGCGTAAGAGGAATAAAGCTAGGTGCCTTCTCGCAGCAGGACGAAGTAACAGCAGCGGTATAGTGGCGGCCAAGTGAAGACCAACCTTGCGCACTGCTTTTAAACACACGACCTAGCAATCCTATTCGCTAGGTCATGTGAAACGGTACATTGCAACAGAGCTGCTGACAGCGTCCTTGACGCGTGACAGTTGCATGGATGCCTTTTTCGCACGGATGTCTGTCTGCTTGGTTCTGTAGTTAAGTCATGTATAAGCACTAGAAACACTATACGGCGTTGGCAATGCTTTCGCAGCAAGTATATAAAGAAATGTGTCCGAAAATCCTGAAAAATAAGGCAAATGACATATTTACACGCTGCCTTCACAATCACTTTTTCTGTAGCGGCAGACGTCTTAAGATGACAAGACACATCAATAACGGCAGTAATTAAAGAAATTAAATTATTTAAAATTTTCAATTAGCGGATTCAGGCGGTCGGGTAAAATGGGAGTACTACAGCCCTTCCTGCGAAGAGCCCTTTAAGGCTTTTGAAATTTACAGAAAGCGGCCGCTGGTAATTTTAACAGCAGAGCGTAGAGAGATGACTCATTTCCGCCGTCGAAACAGAAGCCAAAGTGCGGAAAAGCGCAGCTGCCACATTTTACGAGACGCCCAGAAGGAGCGAGCGTCGTTATGTCGACCATAGATGGATCTCGCTTCGTGTGTATGGGGGCTGCGCTTGGGATTATAGCACGTACGTTAACGAATGTAGAAGAACTAACACCGCTGCATTCGTGTCCTGAACAGTGGCGTCATTCTGGTCGTCTGCTAGTTGCGCTCAATGGCGCTTCGGTTTCGGTTGCGCCGGTGAATCTGGTCGAATTTCATTGCTCCGAAAAAATGACCAGATACCGCTCTTTCGAAATCTCAAACCAGCAGGGAAGACTTCAATTCGCCCGATCGACCCGACCGCGTGTCTCCACTGATTAAAAAGTGAATTAATTTAATTTCTTCAACTACTGTCGTAATTGATGTCTCCAGTCATCTTAATGTGCCTTCAGCTACAGAAAAAGTAATTATGAAGGCAGCAAGTACAGTGTGGTCCACTGTTAGTGGGAACTCGCGATCGCGTGGCCGGCGGCCCGCGTGGCGCAAACTGGCGGCGAGATTTGTAAACGCGGCGCACGCGCATAAAGGGCGGCGTTTGCCGCTGTTCGTCTGCTACTTTCCGCCCCTGCCCTCGGCGAGCGCTGGACAGCGCTTCAGTTATTCAGCGGTGCGATTCATGTAGCCGCCACTCTACGTGCGCCTCGTCGGCTAATCAGAAGGCAGGAAAAAAAACGTGTTTGTTTTCTTGCTCTGGTTTTTCGCCAGTTTTGATGCGATCCGATTCGCGGCCCCAGCGGCCGAATTTCGACTGGGGTGTCCCCAGCTATGGAATTCTGTAAAAGTGATATTAAAGCCTGTCACTTTGGTTGGAAACCCTTCTCACCATGCACATGAGAGGCCTAACTTCAATTGAGTATAAGTGCGCATTATGAGGCAAACTGCGCAAGAAAACGTCGACAAAGTACGGAACAGCACAAGCTCATGCGCTTGTGCTGCTTTGTTCTCCTTTTGTCGACGTTTCTTTTTTTTTTTTTGCGCAGTTTCCCTCACAATGAATCACCAACTAGCCCAACAGTCTATTCTTGTAAGCGCTCACCGATAAGTGAGTCGTAAGCTTTCAACATGCTGCTCGCACCAGCCGGCCGCTTTTTGTAATAGACAAGGAAATTTATTCCCCATGCAGAGATCATAGCAAGCTTGTCATTCCAACCGTAGAAATATGGAATTTCGCTAGCGCGCGCCGAGCGCTGGGTCGAAGAAGTAGCAGACGACGCGGGACACGAACCGCCCTTGTGATCCTACGCGCATGCTCCGCGTTTCCAAATCACGCCAGCAGTTAGCGCTCCGCGGACCGCCGGCCGCGCGCTCGCGTGTTCCCTCTAAGAGTGGACCGTACTGTACATATTCCACTTCCCTTATTTTTCAGGCTTTTTCGGGTACATTTTTCGAAACGTCCTGCACAGGGCGTTGAAGCTATTTTTAGCCATGGTTTTATTTTTTGTTATTGTTATTGAAATGCGTCTTTAGAGGAGTACCGGCTACTCCGAGTTGCTCAGTAAATGATATAGAGAGAAAGAAAAATGTCACAATATGTGACACCCAGTGGAACACTAGATGAGTAACACAACAAAATCCAACAGTAGATAAATCACAAAGCTTTGTGCACGAGTGCTGTTACAAAAAAGTACGCATATTGATACAAAAAGTCAAATAATTTTTATGGCCTAATGGCCTATAATGCACAGCAAAACACGCAATACAAAAAATACACAGAAGGTAAAACGCGTGAACATGACATAACGCAATTTTTCTTCAAAACAAAACATCTACATTACTCGATTCGCTTTTAGGATAAATTAAAATTTAACATTTTCATAAAATACCTGTCTTTTCTGAACAGCATTTCTGAACGTCCATGTTGGCAGTAGACCAAGTAGGTTTTTAGGGTGAATGGCCTTCTATCTAAATGTAACCATTCTTCTCAAAATATACTTCGTGGTGAGTCATGTTTCGTTCACTCAAGGAGGAGATGATGTACATCTTCGTCTGGGCGGACACAAGAACACTGCAGACTAAAAGCACGTTTTATCCTCTATATATGAAGTATCGCGTGGATGCTGTATTCAAAGCAGCAGGTGTCGCAATGATGTTTCAAACTTTCTTTTTCTTTTTTTCGTTGATATTCGACAAGGCTGATAGTTGTATATCTAGGTCTGTAAAGAATAACTCCGAACTCTTAAATTGTTGATCAAACCAGATGCTTTTACTGAGACGATCGGGTATCTCTCTTCACTGCGTGAAAAAGGAAAGCCATTTGTCTCTAGGTTATTGTGCGCCCGATTCGCTGCCGCGTCTGCTGCAGCGTTCCCGAGAATACTGCAATATCCTGGTATCCAGTGAAATGCAATTATGTCATTCATCGCGCTTGTTTTGGTGTGTTCTTTGAACGTCTCATGCAATAAAATACCATTTAAAGATTATTTTTCAAAAATAACCGTTATTGGGAACTTTCTACTGATGTTATCACGCACAACACACGTAGAATGGCGAACAGTTCTGCCAGGCTGAAATAGGTTACTCGGAATAATCTAAACGTTTGAACTAGCGCCAAATGTTGTATGACGAATGCTGAAGCAGAGGAATTTTTTATGACACGAACTGTCTGTATACACGCAGATGTACTGAGGTTTAACTCTCAAACAGTGCCAGTTGCTGTGCGGCTGTCATGGACATGCCGGCTTGAGATGTTATCCCTTGGAAAGAAAGGCCCATGTAGGCCTTAATTGTTAAGCCATTTGTAATTAGTCGAGTTGTTGGTGCACAAACATAGTGTTGTCAGTGAAAGCGGTAATATGGCCAAACACCGTACATATGTTTATTAACTCTCGTGTCTTAAAATTAAGCGTGGCTAAGCGTAGCTGGGACACATATAGTGCTAACTGGGAGTGATATCAAAACATCTCTCGCTGTGAAATGAAACTATAAAGTAAAAGTGGTCTCGTTCGACATGCGCGGACCAGTTTCGTTATCTTGGTAAAAAGGTAGGCGTCTTCCGGCTTCTGTTCCTGGTGCATAGTCAGAGGATATGTCGTAGGTCGCAGTAATCCCTCCTTTTTTTCTCGGCAAGCATCACACACAAACCAGCGGAGCACTGCATGTCTAGACTACGCATCTCCTCCCTTTCTAAAGTGCAGCCTCGAAAGATACCTGGTTTTCTTCGGCACGACGTCAAACCATCTTGATTGTATATAGAGGGCAGCGAATGAAACGGAAGAAGAACAAAACTATCTTCATCGCACGTCCCCAACACCCACACAGTTTTACAATATCTATTACGAACAGGCGCACTTTGGTCTGCCCCAACCTACTCTTAGAAACAGCGAGGTAATGCTATTACACCAGTGCCATCTTTTTGGGAACCTCTTTATTTCTTCCGTCCATTGTGTTGCATCATACCGACTTCTGCTTTGTGGAAAAAAGAGAAAGAAAACACAGCCACTGGCCCGTTTCCTTGTGCACGGAAATAGGGCAACCCGTAATAGACTATCGGCCGACAAAAAAATTGGCCGCGTATCTGCGTGCTTCGCTGCAAATGTCGTGTAAAGACGATAGAAGAGGCGCTGTGTGAGATATGGACGCCATCTGGCAATACGTCGGGAAACATGAGTGCTGTGTTGCGTGCTGGTAGTCCCGGCGCAGGAGCAGGCGAAGACCGGCGGTGACCAACGCGACCGGCGGGGACGCCAGCCAGCCCGAAAACGCGGTTTGGCGCGAAGCGCTGAAGCAGAGAAACGTCCGCACTCAACGAGTACTCTCCACACACTTTTATTTACACGTCGCCTGGGTAAAACAGGTACGCCAGAGCGGCGCCCACAACCGGCAGCCTGAAGGCCGCCCACAACGCTGCTTTTTCATTTTTTAAATATTTTTCTCACCTTCTTGGCCTTCTCAAAACTAAAGTTTTTCAACACCAACCCATGGCATTCGTACAGTGCAATACAGAACCGAAACCGAAACACAACAATGAGCTCGTGCGAAGGGCACGGAGGAAGGCAAATTTCAGCGCAGTCGCATTTTCAGCTTTGTTGAAACAGCGCTCACTAGACGACGACGAAGTAAAAGAAGGCACAGGACAGGCAGCGCCTTTCCTGTGCCTTCTTTTACTTCGTCGTCGTCTAGTGAGCGCTGTTTCAACAAAGATGAACGCATACCAACTCGCTCAAGCTTCCATTCTTATGCATTTTCAGCGCAGCTTAAGAAACTAGGGTCCTTAAAATTACGTATGTATGCATTTTCTATTAAAGGAACACGCCACCTAATACTTACCTAGTGATGTTGCACCTCAGATATGCATGATATTTACTTTTTGATCGACAACGTTCACAAGTATGAACAGCCGTACCAGTTCAAGACGGCTGGCCCTTGGGCAAGTGGTTCCACTATGGCCGAGTGGCTGAATCGAGGGACGTGCCGACAAACAGAAAGACAGAAAGACAGACCAAAATTTCTGCGTTTAAGTTCCCCAAGAAAGACTATCGTCTTTAAAAAAGAAAAAGTAAGTCAGGAAAGGCACAGGGCGGTTATGCACGACTTTCCGAGCGTCCTCGAGGCGCGGTGCATTGCATAGCGTTCACCACCACCCAGAAAAAAATTGAGGCGACCAATAAATGCCGGGGCCAGAAGGGGGGGGGATAGCGATTTGGGGAGAGGGTAGGGGGAGAGCATGCAGCAAAGAAGGGAGCCCCAGGTGCCAATGCGCTTCGACTAAGGTAATTGCTTCAGTTAAACGAAAAAATCGGCTTGTTAAGTGGCATTCCTTCAGTGAATCCTCTGGACCGGTAACCAAAGACACACAAACACACAAAAAAGGAATTTACGTATTATTGCATGCAATTCGAGCCACTTGTGATTTCACCTGATTGTAGAATATGGGGAAGATGGCCCACAACTCAATACCTGCAGCGTGGGCCAATGTCAGTTTCTCTGGAATTCCCACGGGCCGCATTTCAGTAAAAAAACCATTTCATGTTTTGCCAGCGGAGATGACTGTGTATGCTATCATCGCAATCGTTGTTGACTTTGAGGACGTCTTGTAACGAAGGCCGTAAAAGGCTTCAGAGCCGTAAAACAAGGTGTGCCCGCAGACGCAATGCCTCCGACGAGGGAAGCAAGTCTCGTAGCATCGTGAACTCTGTTCGCGTATTTGTTCACATCAAAGATCTCATAAAATCTATGGAAACGCTTCTACGTGCCTCTGAGCTCCAGCGAAGTTTCACTATGGGGGTTTTGTCTTAGGTGTCATTAAGAAAAAATCTTAAAAACATGGTCACTATATGTTTGTCATCTTCGAGTAAACTCAGGCGCTGCTGGAAATGCGTCAAAAGATTCACGGGTGTTCGAAAGGTCAAAAAGGTCCAACGTTGTGCGTTTTCTTCTTTTTTTCTCTTCACAAATGCGATCATTGATGTTTCAATGCAAAAGTGTTACCTGAAACTAGAGCTCCGCGAAGAATAAAAGGAAAGGCCATGACCACTAGAGAGAGTAAAACCTTGCGCCTTTTGTCGTTATAAGAGATGAAAAGTGACTTTCCCCGCTTAAATACCAGGTGCGTAGACAGGGGGGGGGGGATTTCAAACCCCCCCCTAAAATATTCAATTTTGCTTGCGTATATGTACACGAACACATACACACTCACGCACGAACATACATAAAGTATGTTAAACGCCACCCCCAACCCCCCCACCCCCACCCCGAAAAAATTTCTGGCTACGTCCCTGTTAAATACCGATGTTGCGAGTCCGCATTGCTTTGGTCTGCACTGATTTGTCACTTAGTTTTGTTTAAATATTTTCATAAATAGCGGCGTCAAAGTTTTTCAGATTTTCCAAACGGCATCGAGCCTGTGTTGATATAGGACTCAACAATTTATCGCGACTCAATATGTGAGCAAGTACTTGCGAACATTAATAATGGGCAAGCTCCTTAATAAAACAAACGTGCATTCGCAAGCGCTGCCGGCGGTCGCCGTCCAATCAGAACATGCAACAGGGAAAAGCGGGTTCAATTACACGGACACTACTATGGTGTCGTCGCTGGTATACAGCTTGACGCGTGCGTTCGATTTACAACAAAAAACGAAAGATCGCACAGTTTCGTTCTTTTTCGCGTTCGCTGTAACTTAATTGAGACCACAAAGATGGCCGATTCGTCACGTGTGTAGGTCGTGTTTTGCGAAGGAAAAAAAGTTTTTTTTTTCTTGTTATATGACCATTGACGAATTACAGCTCAGTGCACCATCGAATACGCAAGAAAAAGGAGTCATTTTACTCTTTCTGGTGACTCCTAATTTGTCCCATAATAGCCTCTCTAAAAAAATACACGTGAAATCTCTTTCGAGATCATTGTGCTCTCATCGGATAGCCGATGGGAAGAGATTTCACGCGTATCTTTATATACAGTCATATATGTGGCAAATATGGACTCACCAGAAAGAGTAACAAGTACTCTTTGTTTTTTCTTATGGTGAAGAAATTACCCGTGCAGCTAGTGTGCCATTAAAAATCCCATTGCAAGCTGTGTAGGCTACGCAGCCCTGGCCTAGGGCGACGATACCATTCAGTATATTTCAAGAGCGCGCATAGCGTATCGTTTCCCGCACCCTTTGCCGTAACGCCGCGAACTTTCCGGGCACAAAATTGTCGTTTAAACATTATAATAAAATAAAAAATCAAAGAAAGTTTTCGTAGATAGATGTCGCTCACACAACTTATGTGTAGCTAAAAGGCAGCGAAAACAAATAAGCGAGTTTTTACACCCTTTTTGAAATACCCTACTATCTCACGGCCTCGATTGCATGCAGTAGCAATTGGTGAAAACTTGTTCAAGCGCGGTTCTGACAGCCTGTTCTTTAGTGGCGGCTTCAGCGCCAGAGCCATTGGGGCACAACATTGTCAGGCTTTGCCGCCACAGCCATTAAACTTCATTGCTAACCTCCCCCTAAACGTGTCGCTGTAAGAAAGAAAAAAAAAGCTTCTTGCTTTCTTTGCGAATATAGGTTGTATATGTGCCGCTGGAGACGCCATATCCCAAAGAGTGGTTTTATCGCCGGTTGTTCTATAGAGTTAGCAGAAGCAGGGGTAGGTAGATTCCAGCATCCATCTATGAGCTCCAATACTTCCTATTGCTGTAATTAAGTTCGGCATAAAAAAGTAGGTCTTTGAATTTTCCGCTCCCGTTATGTACGACGTCGCGAACGAAAGCATTTTGTACAGGGGTGATAAAGAGAAAACGGGATTATCGCCAAGAACGAGAATATTTCCTATTAACTGGTACGGCAAACTTGGACGCACTGCGTTCGAGGAGGCAAAAGAAAAAAAAAAGGCGCGCGCAGGTTCAAAAACTGAATCTCCATGGGAACGCAAAGAGGTGCCGGCAACAAATTTCCATGATATTGGAAGATATTGGAATGACAAAGTGATAACAGCGGTAAAGCAGTCATGGGCGCCCGTTGAAGTATTGAGACATAAACGTGATCTCATTCTTTCTACTGAACCAGTAACTCAAAGATGACAGCGTTACGACTTGTAACAACAGCTACGAGGACGTACTCACCTGTTCACTGCCGTAGCCGAACCGAAGCAAGGTGTGGGACCGAGCTAGTTGTTATTCCTTGACAATGAACACAGCGCGACAATTGTTTCTTACCTTTCTAACAGTCTTTTTTTTTTTAGTCATTTTCCTCATTTCTCCGCAGTCGCGCTGTGATCATCATCATCGATGATCAGCATGAAAAAAGACACTGGACAAATATAGCTTTGCGGCTCGTAATGGTTTGAATTTCGTGCATGTCCGAGCAGCCCTCAGTGAATAGAACAACGAGGATATATAGTTGGTCACAACCTAAGATTAAATACACGCTCCGCCCCCAGAACTGCGACGCGCCCGCCACCATTCATGTGCGCAAGTATTTTTTTTCGCTGAAAATAGTACGCATAATTAAAATTTAGTCGTCCCTACTTAAAATATTATCTTTCCCCGACTAGTGCTGTCGGAATTTTAGGTGACATTTTGCCAGAAAGATTTTTTTTACCGAAAGCGAGCCGCACGCACATGTGTCTTTATGGAAAAATCACCTACCTGCAATACGTCAAAGGTGCTTGACGTCACGAAAATGAGCAAATACAATTGGTTGGAACATCTATGCAAATATCCTCTGGGTGGGACATTTAACCTTAGGTTGTTCACATACGACTTTCATGTTTCGGGCGTCGATCTTGTTAAGCTGGCCGTCCTATATATGTGTTCCTTTATTGGTCATACGTGTTCATTGCAGCCTTTTCTCTTTGCGAGATGAGTATTCATAATTGCAGACACTAATGCCAATATGCCGCCCTGCATACAGATAAACTGTTGCCATGGCGGCTACGTATGCCAGCATGCTCAAGTTCTGCCTACTAACAGCCATTCTTATTGCTGGATCGAGGTCGAGTAACTGCTCTCCACGTTCCGTTTCCGCCGCCGTGATCATTATTATTTGTCTCGCACCTTCACTCGTCTGCAGAAGAATCCGACAAAGAAGACGCAAGTGCCCACAAGTACAACATTCGCCTGGCTAACGGGACCAGCTTCGAAATTACCACGCATGGCTTTCAAGAGTTCTCAAAGGTACCGTAGCTGCTCTCGAAGCTTGGCGCTCTGTAGGTGACGCCAAGCGTATACGTGTCTCACAGGTTCAGTACGTGTAGCTCAGAAAACGATGCATCCAACAGACAGTCATTTAGCTTTAGAAAGAACTCCAGAAAAAAAAAGCATAATTTCTGTAGATTGCGCAATCTCGTAATAGTCGACTGCCACACCGATTTTGTTGTTTCTTAACAATTTTCCTTTTTTCTCTCGTGTGGTCATTTTGTGTCAATCAATTTAACCATAACCCGTTGTCATGATTATTCAATTCCTTGCAGGCGCATGCGTAGTTGAAGTCTGTATTGAGTCGTGTCGGCAGTAAATTTTCCATTTTATTGTCAGCGCCTGTGATGTCTGTACCTCTTCCTTCGTCTTCGTTTTCAGCGCGCAGTTATTATTGGCAGTAAACCAACGGACGCATGCATTTCACCTACGGTACATAACAGAGGCTTGTCGAATAATAACAAAATCCTCTTCTGTGTTGTCACAGTTTTATTTTTGCCTGCAGAGGCTGTTTCCACTCATATTTCGTTTTACGCGAAATTATCATTCCAGAGAAGTAGGCCGCAGTTCGTAATTTCTTTGGTGGGGTCCTGATAGAAGAGTCGCTTAAAGTATTCACAAAGGGAACAGATCAGTTAAAAGTAATGCCACCTGAAGATGTTAGCTACTGCTATACGTGAGATATGAAGTTTTGAAAGAGGCTCCATTCTCTTTGTCTCTCGTTCGTCATACCGTTGACCATTTTGCGGCTTTGACCAAGTGCGGCCATTTCTTTACATGGAACTGGGCCATTTCCAATATAAGTTTTGGTTCATACATGCAAAAAACGACGTTAAACCTGGTATTATAACGGGTAAACTCTTGACGTCTGTCTAGTGATGCGCTTGTTCGAAGTCTTAACCGTATCTCTGCCGCCGCTGCTAGGACGCGACTCATTGGCATCTTCAAAGAGTCATCCTCAGTGCCTCACGTAGCAGACGAAACACCTGCAGCATTAAAACTCTTCAGTGATAACGTCCGAAGGGTCTGCACAATGTACCACGCGAAAGCTAGCTGTTCACACTTTGTTCCTCAATCCAGGAAAGGGGCGCGGCCCTATGTGACGTACTTGCTCAGTTCAGTTTATTGCTTTAAAGCAGGGTTGCCGTTGGACAGATTTGAAAAAGAGCCAAAACTCAAGCTGAAAGTGCCCAAAGTAGCCACCTCATTTAATCTTAGCGCCACATTTATAGCCAAATAGAACAAAAGCGATATTATGAATAGAGTTTTTTATTATCGAACAATAAACAATATAATTTTGCATAAGTCAGAACGTAGAATAAAGAGCACAATATATTTTCCCTCTTGCTTGGCCACAGGCAAGTTCCAAATAAATTGATAAATTATTTTAAGTTCAGGTTGCCTGCAGTCTGTCTACAATAGGGAGAGTTCTTGCCAAAGTAATCTTGGGCCAACGACTCAGTCGGAACATTAAAAAAGCTGAAGCTGTTTTTCCTTGAAGCCGTAGAACGAAGTACAAGGCCGGCTTCAAGTAGTGAAATCTGGTTGAAGATGAACAGCCATTTTGTTGCGCATCTCTTTTTTGTCAAGTTCACACGCGAACAAGCGCTATGAATCAGCATTAAAAACTGGTGCGCAGCGTCAGCAGTGTGCTATAGCCACGCGCTTGCATGCGCGCAACTTCGTCACTGCAGCTTTAGTCCTGCCGCGTGTTGGGTACCTCGATGAGCAGCAGCCCGCTCGTGGGAGCAGGACATGCGCGCGCATCGGTTAACACGACAGAAAAGCTTGGAGACGATGGCTACGCTTTAGGGTTACTTTCTAGTTTATCTTCAAATAATAAAAAAATGGCTCCAGTTTAGCAGTTAGAAGTAGCCAGAAAGTAGCCATAGAGCCAACATGAAATTTTCATCGCCAGACAGAGTTGTGAAGCAGCCAATTTGGCACAAATTAGCCACCAGCGGCCACCCGGCCTTAAAGCCCCACATTGTAAATGGAAAGAATGTGGACCTTTTAGGTTGGGGTTGCCGTTACTCTGTGAAATGCTTGCGTCACTCCAATACGAAGATCGTGAACATTCACTAACACGTTCTGTTTGCTGTTTTTTTCTCTCCTCTATACGCAGTGCCTACAGCGTGGAGCAACAAAGGTGAATAGCTGCTTCTATTGACGTGCTTCCAATTGAAGTTTCCCAGGCGCAATGGTAACAATGTATATGTCAACCTCTTTCTGCAGGGCAACAACTCCGTAGAAATTGTCAAGTTCAACAAGGTAAGCTTCGTTGATTTGCTTCTGCTGACAACAGGCTTGAAACTACATGCAATTTTACGTTTTAATGCCTTGCTCGCCCTCTTTAAAAGTGCGGTTCTGGAAGCTAGAGTGGGCAGCAAAAGTCTGAAGTGAAGCCTGCTTTAAATTTCGAAGCCTCTCGAAGGTACATGGTTGGCCCCCAACCCTTCGCTCCTGTATGCAGACACCATGTGGTCTGTACCTACATAATTTTTACAACAGAGCTCTTAAGCTCGAGGTTTGCCGCGTGTCGTAGATGGAAAATTATCATCATCATGAACAGGCACGTGCTCAATCACTGCCCAAGCAGTCTGTACTGATGGTGAACAAGAGAAGCTGAAACGTGCGGCGCCTAATCGGTATTTGCGCGCCCCGCCACGGTGGTTTAGTGGTTATGGCACTCGACTGCTGACCCGAAGGTCGCGGGATCGAATCCCGGCCACGGCGGCTGCATGTTCGATGGAGGCGAAAATATTTGAGGCCCGTGTACTTAGATTTAGGTGTACATTAAAGAACCCCAGGTGGTCTACATTTCCGAAGCCCTCCCCTACGGCGTCTCTCATGATCATATTACGGTTTTGGGACGTTAAACCCGAGATATTATTATAATCGGTGATTGCCTACCGTGGGTTCCCTTGTTAATTTTAAGCGGACCATTGTGGTGAGTAGTGGGATATGCCGAATTTCTGTGGCACATACGAGCTATAGGAGTTTGACAGCAGAGCTGTTATGGTCGATGTTTACCGTGCGTCGTACATCGAAAATTACCATCATCAGGAACCGGCACGCGCTCGCTCTCTCCGTCCTCTTCTTCACCGCCTTCCTCTTCTTCTTCGTTCCCGGAGCACGTGCATGAATTTGTCCGGCGTGGGATGTAGTAACTCTGATGGGTGAGAGAACGAGTACAGAGAGAGAGGGAGAGAGAAAGATAGAAAGAGAGAAATTCTTGGCGAGGCCAGATTCGACCCCGCATCCCTACCATCCGATGACGAGCGTCGTAACCACACAGCCATCCAGGCACGCTAGCAGAGCACAGCATAACCTTGTGTAGTATAGCATAGCAAGGAGGTGGCAAAGGGATGCGAGGGTGTGGAGGAGGGAAAGGAGGAGGGGAGAACGAGCATATACATAGAGAGAAACAGAAAGAGAAATAGGTGTAAAGAAAGGGAAGAAAAAGTGAACAAGAAGGCGAGAGAACGACTGCAGAGAGAGAGAGAGAAAGGGAAGACAGGCAGAAAAACATAGAAAGACAAAGAAACAAATAGACGTAGAGAGAAAGAAAAAGACACAGACTAAAAAAAGATAAAAAAGAGAGCATGCATAGCCATTCAAAGTATGGAATAGCAAGGGGTGGGAAAGACACAGGTGAGAGGGCAAAAGCCTAGCCAAGCCAGGACCATCCAGGTGCCCACCAGCTCTGGTGTGACCTAGCCCTGCGAGACTCAGTGCAAGCTTCGCTATTCTTTTTTTTTTTTTTTTTTAGTGTTTTCGACGTTAACGGCTGTCATTGTAAACGTGCCCGTTATGCCAAGCGATAAGAGGGTACGACGTTGGGCTGGGTGGTGTTGCATTGTTTGAAGTGAACGACAGCGCGTAAAACAAGGACGAAGAGAAGACGAACGACACCAGCGCTGATATAGGGGATGTTATTTTGTATAGTAAGTATGACGTAAATGTGAAGAAAGTGGATGAAAAGATAACTTGCCGCCGGCAGGGACCGAGTGACGCGAGCAGGCAGAAAAAGGATGTTCCACACTCGCCGTCATGGCTACTAGCGGCGCTTACTAACACTCCGAGGTTTAAATGCACATATATACGCCATAATGTGGACGGGAGGACGACCGCCGCCGTAGCTCAGCGGTAGAGCATCAGACGCGTTATTTGAAGGTCGCAGGTTCGGTCCGTGCCGGTGGCAAGTTATCTCTTCGTCCACTCTACTTTCTTCACATTTACGTCATAATTATTACAAAATAACATCCCCTATATACTTCCGTAGGGTTTCTTGTCTGTTGGTTCTAATTAATGTTGTGTCTAGCAAAGAAAAACGAGCCCTTAAAATTCCCCTTCTTTCGTTTATTCACCAGCGCTGATGTCGTTCGTGCTGTCATCGCCCTTGTTTTACGCGCTGTCGTTCACTTCAAACTATGCCAAGCGAGCTGAAAAAAAAAAAACGCGCTGCAATGATCTAAACAACATGCGCAATGAAATGGATTATTCAGGAGACTATACTTCAATACTAGCGCACGCGTACTGATTACGCCCACATTAACATGCCTTTTTACCTTGGAATCAGTTTGTAAGCTCTTCTATAGAAAGATACAATTTGGTGCTGTACCTGATGCGCTGAGATGTCAGATGTTCACTGGTTGGTTCACTGTGCAGAAATTTAAACATTGAAATAGGCACCGTATACATATAATTTACAAACTTAGTCATAAAAAGAAACCACCATATAGTATAACACCACTTATTTTCCTTTTATGGGGCCGCCTGTGGGCGAAAGTGGCGCTTTCCAATTAACATTTACGTGCCTGTATTCCACGAAAGGGTCTCTTGGAACGCTATTAAAGCCGAAGGCCTTAAATGGCGCGGCTTCTGCGAGTATAAAAAATTGGGGGACGCCTAAGCTTCGCCTTTAAGAGTTGAACGCGATAGCGATATTCTGTTCCTAGTGCGCAGTTCGAACACTACGAGTGTTTAACAGAATGCGAGCACTAAGGTATGTGCCTTATGTAAAGGGTAGCATGCTTTAAACTAGGAGCAAGTATGCGCGAGAAACTTTTTCGATGTTGCGATGCACCCACTACGTGGTCCTAAGGGAATACGCGCAGTAATGTGTGTGCCTTTTGTAATGGGTGGCTCTTTAAACCACGAAGTCAATATGATATTGGCATGGTGTGACGCCCGATGGCAATGTACGCTTGTACCACGCAATATTACTGCGATATTACATCTCGTACTGTGACACCTGTATACAGGACGCGTATTTTTGGGAAGCATGAAAGTTACTTTCAATGCAACTCCAAGCAGAGGCGTGGCTGTGTGGTAGAACACCTGCTTGCCACGCAGACGGCCTGGGTTCGATTCTCACTCGCACCCAACATTTTTATTATTTATTTTATTTGCAGCTTTTTCCATTTTTCGCTCACGGACAAGATGATGATTTTTCGCTCACAACCAACGGCCCCGACGCCGACGGCGGAATTTCTGCGATACGAGCTCTTTAACGCTATCGCGTTAATAAAAACTAAAGAATAACATGCGACCTACTAAAAGCCTAATCATCGTTCATGGCATCGCCTGTTATTGTTTCGATCGCAGTGCGCTAGGGACCTGTACGACCGCGTCCAGTCAAATATCACAGATCATCCGCGCATCAGAGACGTCGGTGAGCTGGGACCTGCGTTGCGAAACCTGTCTTCGCTTCACCGGCTGAACGGCAACATCGTCAAGAACCTGGAAGCTTTGCAAAACAGCTTCCAGAGGCTGCGCCTGCCACCTTCCGGTGGCGCGTCAGGCATCGAACCCTTGCAGCGAACACTGCAGTCGGCCAGCGAAGCCTTCCGCAACATGTCCAAGTCGGTGACGTCGGGCGCCGCTCTGCAGACAGTGGTGCATAACTTCAACCGAACGTTGCAAACATTCAACAGCATCGCCACGGCAGGCGTGAATGCCATGACGCCCACGGCCAATCAGCTCGTGCATCGCTTCCAGGTTGGTGACACGAATGTTGTAATGCTGATCGGAGAGGTCATACGGATTTACTGGCCGAAAGAAACATTTGCAGATACGATGCATCATAAACATCATAACATGATCACAAAGTGCGTGCATGTATGGGAATTGTTTCTGTATAACTTTTTGTTATGCGCTCACTATATGCGCCCGACGTCAGCAGTAATTTCTAGTTTGCAGAAATATGGGTATATATGGCACATGTAACAAGCCTTGCAATCAAGCAAAATTTTAGCGAACGTCTTATAAAGAACTGTCTGCCATATGCAGCGTAGGGCCTGCCAACTAGGACCAATTTAATTTTAAAAAAAAGTGCAACGAGGTACGAAGATGCGATCAATGGCATTGTATAGGCTCGTGCATACTGGCAAGCTTGTTTACTTATCACCGCTTAGATAAGTAACCAATATAAATTACTTAAACATTTAATTACTACCATAATTGCGGCAATTCCTAGATGAAATTCTGTGTTGCATTCTCAAAAACTAGCGCCCAAAAGATGACGCGGCCCGCTACATGATTCCTGATTACTTTTCCTGCGTTTCGAGCTTGTAGGTGCAAAAGGCGATGAGACATAGAAACGAGTGCTTCGAGAGCTAGCTTCTCAACTTCGCAACAGCGAACGCTGCTGTCTCGCGTGCGCAACAGCAGCGCTCGCTCGCTTCGCGTCTTTGCCTTTTACGTGACAAATTGAAAACGCATAAACAAGCGTGTTATAAGTATTAACGAGGATGGATATACAAGAACTTACCTGAGAGTTACCCACTCGCATGATCCTTAGCATATAGCTATATAGCTATAGCTGCGGACGCAAAGCAGCGTGATGTAGTCGCTGCAGCTCGGATACATACCGGCAAACTAGAAAGATTAGTGCTATTTAGCTTCAACAATTAGGTAGCACTTATTGCATTTTGCTTATTTCGAGGGAACAATGACGCTTTATTGCTTGCCGTTGTGCATTTATATATACTTGTGATGTATGGTTTCATACTATCATTCCTCTTCCAAGCAAATTACCACTGTGGTATCATCTCACATTAATTAGATTCCTTTATCGCTTTCTCTTGCCGCACAAGTAATGTCAATATATTCAACGCTTCGATGAAAGTATTAGTCGTCAGGCAATCAGCTGCTTTCGTTAGCATAATTTGTGCATACGTATGCCTCACTATGGAAAAATTGGGGCTGAATTCAGCAGACTTCTTTTTCATAAATGCTCTTTTTTTTCTCGCGTTAGATTGCCGGCTTCGCTGTCCAGCATTGTGATCGGCTTAAATATTGTCTTGCGAACATTATTAGCTTAACCCGTTTTTGTTAATACGGGCCTGGTGCATAGTATAGGGTGCGAAGAAAGTGAATGCAAAATAAGAGGCGCACTACACTGGAAAGGAAGGCGATAGCTAAGGTTGCTAAGTCTTGGAACATTGGCTCTGTCGGTCTCTTCAAGCCTTCGTCTTTCTTTGAGCTCCTGCCACGCGTAGATTCCTGTTTTAGGGTTGATATAATCGACTTAATGGCTTCCCCTGGTCACACGCAGGAAGACTTGAAGAACACCCAAAACGTCACCCGGTCGTTGCCCAGGACTGACGTGGCGCGGCTCACGGAGCAGACGAGGGGCAACCTGACCTTGCTGGTGCGCAACCTGACCGGGGCTCTGCCTATGCTCATGCGAAGGATGGCCACACAGGGAGCCGAGAGCACGCGGCCACTGAGGGAATTTGTGACCGCGCTATCACACAATCTCAGGAATGCCTCGTTGGCTCTCTCAAACAGTGGAAACGCGAGTGGAAACTCCACTGGCAGCACCCTCCCAACAGCCAGTCACGACCTCCTGCAGGCGTACGACGGCTTCCAGTTGGCCGTCAACAACGGAATGCTCGCGATGTCCGACTTGGTGCGCGGATCGCTGAAGCTCGTCAACCCGGCCAACTGGCACGTTGGCCGCGTCGGGCTTGGCGCCGGAGATGGACAAACGCCACAAGCTGGCATCAACAAGTTCATCGGGCAGCTCTTCAGGAGTAGCATAGTTTCAGGTGTTTACATTTTTTTTCTCACGTGACGTAGGTGGGGACCACGAATTGCGAAGTCGAAGCCAGCTGCCATGCCCGGAATCATCAAGTTCATTCGCCAGCTTCGTCAGACAGAAGCTGACTTTGTGTTCGTACAGTTAATCTGTAGCCATTTCATCGGGAAGACACGTGTCGCTATACAGGGAGACGTAAACGCAACGATGTAGGCACCTAAACGCTGCCGTTGGGAAGAACTTGGGTGCGTGCGTTCCTTCTGGAGCTTTTGTGACAGGATGTACAGTGCTAACATTATCGACGGAGTATGTTCTTGTCGCTTGAGAGCGCACTTTTCGTTGCTTTTTTTTATTTTATTATGTAAGTGAGGATTCTAATGAAAATTAATTGGGGACCAGAAATAAGGCGCCGAGGCATTTGAAAGATGCCTTTGTCAACGAACGTTTGTACGATATGTGAATACTCTCGAAACGAGTCTCCTCACGGTAGGTGCGGGCTCGACACCTGATAAAAGGCCATAGTATCAGACAATTATTTGAGGGAAGTGCACTCGTTACCATAATAACATAAGCGTATGGGCGGCGCTGCCAGTCACGATACATTTGTTTAGTTTTATGCAATAACTCCCCAACACTAGAACGTCTTGCCTTATGGACATTTCTAAGACTAATTTTGGCCTACAAGGCCCAGAAAAATCAACATGTGCTTTTGTTACATGCAGCGCACTGGTGTACAACGCTTCATTTTGAATATATATATATATGTAAATAAACACTGAAGCACATAAACTATGCTCATATATGTAGGCGTATCTTCACGCAGACGGGATTTATTTATGAGGTAAGTTTAGTGCAGTTCTCTATACATTTTGTCCCAGGGCGGATGAAGTTGCGTCCGCACGCCTTCTGTTGCACGCCTGTTCTTTTAGCAGTCTGCATATGCCAATAAGCGTGTTGAAGTGCGTCCCACAAGGCGCATTATCCTAAGATTTTTCTGTTCTTGCGACGTTACGAAACATAGTAACACTATATAAATAATAATAATAATAATAATAATAATAATAATAATAATAATAATAATAATAATAATAATAATAATAATAATAATAATAGTTGGGGTTTAACATCCCAAAACCATGATATTATTATGAGGGACGCCGTAGTCGAGAGCTCCGGAAATTTCGACCACCTGGGGCTCTTTAATGTGCACCTAAATCGACGACGAGCTTCAAACATTTTCGCCTCCATCGAAAATGCGGCTGCCGCGGCCGGGATTCGATACCGCGACCTTCGAGTTAGCAGTCGAGCACCATAACAACTACACCCAAATGGCGGGTATAACACTAAATAAGGCCAGAACTCTAAAAACTTAGCAGAGTACCTGTCACTCTCTTTGGGGGAGTATTTTCTTGTCCCATATTTACCTCCCTCTTGCAGAGTAGTTAACTCTTTGTGAGGCACAGTATAGTAATGCACGCAGACTGGGTTATAAATTATAATACTCCACCTCAACACAGAAATAGAACTCTTGCCGAAACAGAGTAGCAGGACCCCTACGAAGGGAGTAGTAGTACACCTCCAGAAAGAATAGCAGAACTCTTTCAAGAATAGCAGCATTACTCTTCTAAGAGTTGTGATACTCTCCCGCAAGTAGTAGGAGGGCTCCTCCACAGGAGTACTGGTACTCTTCCAAGGAGAGTAGTGCTCTCTTACATTCCTACGAGAACAGTATGAGAATTCGTGAACACAGGGTGTCGCGGGAGCCGACGTTTCGACAAGCGGACTTGTCTTCTTCAAGGCTGCAACCTTGAAGGGGACAAATCCGCTTTTCGAAACGTCGGCTGCATAGCGACACCCCGTGTTCGCGAATTCTCATCTTTTCAAGCTTCCACCTTCCCCTGAACTTCTGCCTTTTACGAGAACAGTAGTAGTACTCTTCTTCAAAGTCTGATAATACAGTTTTGCTCGAGCACTAGTATTCTTTCAACGAGAGTAGCGATACTCCTCGAGATGAGTATTGTGATCTTTTTTAGGAGAGTAGTGATGCCCTTCCACCAGAGCACTGGTACTCTTCCAAGAGAGTGTGCAGTACCATTCTTTGAGAGCACACGTACGACAGGAAAAGACTTTTTTCCCACATGAGTTCCAGCATTGCTTTAGAGTTCTAATGCTCCCGAACAGTTGTATCACTGCACCTAAACAACTTATGAATCCTCCCAAACGCGCCATTCATAACAAGATAATGGCAGTGTCGCAGCCCTGAAGCAAAGAATCACGCTAATTTCCCTGCAAGATCTCCTTAACAGGGAAGTTACAGCAAACCATCTTTCCTGGGGTTGCGATTTACTTTATGGTAGCAGGGTTGCTGACATTAAAGAGTTTCTCCACGAAAGTTAAATTTTTTACTAGGGACAGAATTTCAATCGTGGCTCTGATAAAGAAATATCTTGATACTTGAATATGGCATATCCATCTGCTAAGCTTCTATGAATTGAGTGCAGGTGACGTCATTAAAAGTTGTTTAGCTAGAGCAAAATAAAAATATTTCCAACTTTCTATTGAAGAATATGCACGATAAAAAAAGAAATCAAAATGTGCTTCTAGCCCAATAAAAGCAACAAGATAGACAGATTACGCTTTCGTGTGCGTCAAAGAAACGAAGTTGGAAACGTTTTGATAGATGTGATGATGATCAATGTTAAAGGGACCGTGACTAAAGGCAAATAACATTTCATGTCAGGGTGAAATGTCAAGGCTTGAGAATGTCTAAGACAACAATACTGTACACACCAGCACTTTAGTAATCAAGAAGTTAAGCCGAAACAAATGCCAGTGCGCTATATTCTAAGAGATCGAACGGGCCCTCGCCAAAAATCTTGACATGTCCTTTCCAGCGTCACAACAAACAAATGCCGTGCTCTTTACTAGATACATGTGTGCTTGATCAAGAGTTGTCATCGCCCGCTGTCCCCTTGATGCCGCTTCATCGATACTGATCAGGAGAAGGAGTATAACTGCGCTTTACTCATGCCACAAGAGCATATGGACATTCCACTCTTTCTGAGGAAGGTGGAGTGTAAAGCACATTTCGCTCTCTCTTTTCACACAAAGTGAACAGTGCATTTCATTCCATCCGTTGTTTTGCGAGAGTAAAAAAAAAAAAAAGAAAACGCCCTGAAGAGTAACTGGGTACATTTACTTCTGCGATACCCTCCCCAGTTTTAGAGTGATGGCGTCCTTGAAAAGTTATCTGCACAACTGTATTCTGTCGAACTATATAACAGTGTTACATCCGGTATTATTACATAAATAATAGGACTGTGAACGTCTGTTTAAAACTTCACATAGAGGTATTGTGTCAGACGTTACCGTGGCAACCTCAAGAGGTACGCCAGCAGTTTCCTCCATGTGAAGACCAAGTTTTAGATACCTCAGCGTTTCTAAATTTTTGCAATATTGTTTAACACTGTCACGTACTACTGTCGTTAGTACGTCAAAGATTTGTTTACACGTCCGACTCCTTCAACAAATTGAAGGAGTCGGACAAATTGAATTGCCTCCTGTTGGAAGGCAGGGTAGTTATCGTATGAGCTTCTTCTAAACCAGTGCAGTTAAGCAACTGCGTAGCGGCAGTCTTACCGCAAGGACTATACCACCTGGTCTGAAATATTCATTGTACACGAGTATGACATCTGCATAAGAGCCTTTGGCTCCAGTGCGCGCTACCTTACATCGACGTTGCAGGCTTAATTTTTTTTAGTGACGCGATCTTTAGAAAACGCTTTGCTTTTTGTCTTTCCGCCTCCGCTCACTTCTTCCTCACTTTAGGGTGACAAACTAGATGTCTTTCTTCCTGTAAAGTTTAATGTCTATGTCACTTCTATCCTCTTTCTTAACCTCAAATCAAAGAATATGGCGACTAAAACAATACGCATTTCGTTGTGCTATGCACGACATACCACTGCAATGCGCTCTATACATTATTGCCCTATAATAATAAGTCAGTTCGTCTATAAATGTACTTCGCCGACTGTAGCAGTACAATACTGGCAAGTGAAGGTCACGATCATGCCGCGGGCAAAACAAACAAGATGACCACAAACAGCAGTAGCAACTTGCGGCCGGAACAAAAAAATCACAGCATATCCACGGAGTGAATGATGATGAGTAGGCGAAGCTGCGGAGGTTCATCGGTAAACCGTGAATCTTCCGTGAATTCTGCCCAGTACATCATCACCGACGTGAGATCGGGCGCGTTTAAACTAAAGGTTCGATGAGTTATGACGACTTGCAGCTCACTTTAATTTTACATGTACGCTGTGAATTTTCATTGTTTAGAAAACATCTGGCGTCTTTCGTTAAGCAGCTGGCGTCTTTTCGTTTTGCTTTAGAAACATCTGGCGTTCTTTCGTTTTGCTTTTAGAAAACAACTGGCGTCTTTCGTTGGTTTATTTCATCAATCAACGGCGTTTTGAACAAAATTTTTATTGTTTAATCACGCACAGGAGAAATCTCACCAGGCACTACCTTGGAGGTAAACAATGGCTGCTAATGGGAATGAGAGACAGAAGAAGTCGGCTTTTAGCTAACAGTTACACTTCTACTTCTACTAACGTTTCCTACTGGAACATGCCAATGGCTGCTAATGGGGAATAAGAGACAGAAGAATTCGGCTTTTAGCTAACGCGCACGCTGCGAATTTTTTATTGTTCAACAACGCACAGGAAAAATCTCCCACCGGCACCACCTTGGAGGTCAAGATCTGGTACTAGCGTTACGACTGGTTACGCACTACTACGACTACGAGGGACGAACGGGTGCCGCCTTAAGGAGCTTCGCCCCTAAAAGAGTTAACTTCTGAACAACACTGAATTTAGGGCTTGCATTCATTGCATGAATTCGGCGATAAACCTCGCTCGTATCACTGCATCATTCTAGGCAAGAAATATTGCAGCAAATAACGCGAACATGATAATGCCTATGACAGGCTTCAGTTACCCGCTAGCGCGCTGAAAACGACCGTTACATTCATTACAATAGGGTTCAGCGAAAATAAGGTAATCCTACAGAAATCACATGTGCTTTCGGTTTTAATTTTTACCGGCACTACAATCGTCATCACGTCCACCAACCAGTGTTGTGGGCATGTTTCACGCCAATGGAAGAAGACTGAACGCAGATCGAAAAATTCTGTTTTAAAAATTTCTACTCGCTTTCCAGAGAAACCGCTGCAAGGTTGGACACTTCAGACGGTACGCCTTCTATTGCGGTACAAAACAGAAAAGCGATGAAGAACGGTAGACAGTCCCTTTGACGTTTCTAGTGTGTGGGCATCACCTTGCTCTGGTGCAGCAGCTGTAAAATCTTCCTGGCAGCGAGGATGACCAAGCATTTGAAGTGCCATCTTCGTTTCTTGTGAGGCTTTCCTACGCCTGTAAGACTTCTCCTTGACCTTGGGCATTGTGATATACATTTGAGAAAATATGCAAAATTATTAATAAATAAATAAAAAAGATTCGTCGTGCTTTTTGATGTACAACGGGATATCTGCTCCCAGCTGTTCAATGCTGCAACTTGTGAAAAACTTGAACTTGACCCCTAATAGAAAATGGAAACAAAGTCCGTGTTACGTCAGTTGTGTTTACTTTGTCTCCGTCTTTTATTGGCCAATAACATATCACAACACGAACAACAAGCTTTCTCAATCACTACCCAGGGCCACTCTCTGTACCATCAAGCCGCTCCTTAAACACATTAAACCTAAATGGACGCTGCCTTCTCCGATGGCCAGGCCATCATACAGCACGGGTTTGCACGCAGACCATCTACTACACGACGGCATATTGGCCGCAAGATCGAGCGGAGTCGCCACTTGGCGGCTTCTGACTGAACCGCGCCTAGTGTGGATTGCTCCATGCGTCGTCTGCTAGCCACGTTGTGTTTGCATGTGCGCGTACGTCATGCAGGTCCTCATAAGGCGGTTTGTTCCGTTGCGTTAGTGCAACTTTAACCGCTCATACGTATGCCTAACGCGACGTAAAGAAGAATTTGGCCTTGATCGGCTGTATATGTACAGCTATAAGGTCAGTGAGTGCACTTGTCAAGAGTGTTCTGTGTGGTCATCGTACCCTCCGTTCACGAGAATTATATCAGTCTAGGTGCCGCTCTGTGGTACAAGCGCATTGCAAAGTGCACTTGGCGTTGTCATAAAGATGAGAAGTAATACATCTCATGTGAATATAGCCTTTTAGCGACTCAGTGGTAAAAAAAGGGCTCTCATGCACTTGTGGGTTGTGGTTAGGTGTATAACTTCGGGACTGTCGTTTATAGGTTACGCGACGAACTTTAGTTGTGTATGGTCCTGGTCCCACTACACAGAAATATTTTTGTCAAGTCACGTCTGACACTTCGGCACTTAAATTGTCCCCTAAAACGAACACAAAATGTAATGTACGGAAATCGCAAAACTGAGTTGCCTTGCGCAATTTTAACATGTGGCGATATTTATACAAGAACACCCATGTACTTAGATTAAGGTACACGTTAAAGAACTCCAATGGTCAAAATTAATCCAAACGGCGTACTTTATATTTATGTCGTAGCAATTTCACGCGAAGCCACATCTTTTTTGCTTTACATTATCTTAAACGTTTGTGTTGCGTTGTAATAGATTGACGGAAGGCAGCGGACATAATTCGCGTGAAAAAACGTACTTTTGTCCCGTGAAATAACCGGGCTTTTGTTCCATTACTGTCGTGCAAGTAATTAATCGAAAAAAGTTCCGTACTGTATAGTTACCTTTGTGCACTGTTACTAGAATAAAAACAAGCGTGTGCGTGTTAAGCGCTTCTGCAGCGCTAAAGCGCTGTCAGCCTCGTAGCTTTCTTCAGTAAACCTATCAACTGTCCTACATTGGAGAACTGAATAAGAAATGCAGATGAATATTTGAACAACGTGTGCACGAAGTGCTATTTGAACTCATCGTGCAGGAATACGGGCTTTCTTTTTGTTGGGGGGTATCCAGATGAACAAGAAGTAAATATTTGATTCAGTCGCGCTACAGCAGTGCGTAGTAGGTGGAACACAAGCTGAACATGTACAAATGAATGAATGTCCTACATTGGAGAAAATGTACAAATGAATTAATGTCCTACATTGGAGAAGTACATTGGAGTAGATGGTAAAAGATCAACGAATCCATGCAAGCAGATTACACTCCACATCGGTGGTGCAGATATTACATCTTCAAACGGACAAATCAGAATTCTCGGGGCACAAATAACATGTACAAATAAAACAAGAAAACGTCATCCATTGCGAAAACGCCGACTGTTGCCGAAGGAGAGCAACCCCGTTCGTTGGCAGAATGCGCTTCTCTCACAAGTAATAGTAACATTCGGCGAGCTTCGTGCTTTAATTCGGGAGTGAAGAGCGCACATATTACCAGAAAGCTGCAGTCAACGCATTTTGTTTGCCGGAAATCGGGTCAAATCGCTCACAACGAAGCGCTGTTGTGTGCGTTTGTATGCGCGCCGACGACCGCCTATCCACACTGGCGCCGTGACGGTGCTGCCACCTATAGCCCGATCTCGCGGCGAATAGGTGCCATATTCAGTGCGGTGCCCCTGTGCATGCCTTGCTGCCTTGGTGGTTTAGGCAGTTTAGGGGCGTGGCTTTTCCCGCGTCGACGGCTTCCGTAACTAACGAAACGACTGTTCTGAGTGCAGACAGTACGGAACGTGCGACTAGCCATATCGTTCGGTTGGCAAACTGTGCTTCGGCTACGAGAGTAAACAAGCATAACAAAGTAAACGCTTTCGCTTGCATAACTGGACCTAGCCGAGCTAAACCGCAGCCATTATTTTAAACCAGTGGCGTAGCCGGGGGGGGGGGGGGGGCACGGGCCCGGGGTGCCCCCCCCCCGCCGTATTTTTTTTTTCAATGGCATACACAGCACAAAATGACACTCGACCACATCTGCCTGCCCTGCACACACTTCAGACCGTGGAGGTGCCCCCCCCCCCCCCCTCGAAAAATATTTCTGCCTACGCCCCTGTTTTAAACGCTTTAGTTTTATGCTGCTGCTTTGTTTTCTTCTGTTCGGGCATTCAGCCACAATGCGAGCTCAACCATCCGCACCATCTCACGGCACTTAAGAATGCGATGACCGACAGACCTCGTAATTCACGTACGTATACGTACATTCCGACATACAGACCCATGGCTAAACCAACGGAAGTTTACGAGCACAAACACGTATTTTCGTCAATGCTTGAGGAATCCAGTGATGCTACCGAGGACTTCTGATTTGCAGCAATTTTTGGAGCAGCAAAATTTCCGTTTTGGAGCACTTTGGAGCAGCAAAATTTTCATCTTGCAGCACTTTGGAGCAGATAATTTCGCATCTGGGAGCACTCTGGAGCAGCGAATTTTACATCCTGGAGTGCACTAGAGAAGCATATTGCAATAACATTCAAGCACCAAAATATTACTATGGGGCTCTTATGAAGGCTAGAAATATTTCGATTGATTGCAAATCTCATGGAAAAAATCATCTCAAGAGGACTCCATACTTCACTCGCTAATGAAAAATAAGGGCTCATGCAGTTGAGTGTTCTGAATTAACCTCTTCGGCGATTATTTTCGACACTAGCAAATAAACAGAATATCAGATCAATAAAATTGCACTTTATGAAATAACACTCTAAATACATCTATGTGGTTATCAGCAGACATTGTAGACAAACGCCGTGATGTACAGCAGTGCCTCAATGCCAAAGAGCCACACTGTCCCTAATGCATTCCCCTAAGACAACTCCAAGGCGAAAGCCAGGTTCTTTTTCTTTTCGATCGACGGGTTGATCCTCCCCCTCCTTCTCTGCAAGCTATCTGCACCTCACTTGGTTTTGCGCCAGCTCCATGATCGGCGCACCGATTACGGAAGCAGTGTAAAGCGACGATGTCGTGATGGCGTCATCACGTGACATCACGATATATTACGCCATTATGACGTCACAAGTTTTGACGATCTATGACGTGATGATGACGCCATCACATGATTGTTTTTGCATCAATCGATTGACGCCGCCGACGGTCAATTTTCGTGTCTGATAAAGCATCTCATGCTTTCGCATTAATATTGCGTATTGAACGTTAACAACCTGGCCTTACATACCAAACTGTCCTCCACCATGTCACCTCCTTGCCATGCGCGAAACAGCTTCGCTTATCATCCACTTCACAGAGTGAAATGGTTCAACTTTTTTTAAATGTTAATTGTGATAACAATTATATGGACGCTCTCCGCGGATTTTTGCCGTCACCATTGCCGTAATTTTCTGTATAAAGACCAAAATAATAACATCACCACGCGCATTCTAGCCGCGGGTAAAAGCTCGCGAGCGCTGGCGACGAACGCGGCTGAAGCAGAGATTAAGCTAGCAGGCCGTCTGTCTCCGTCGCACGGACAGCGCATGAGATAACATCTTCCCGCGTGCGGGCCTGCGGTCGTTTGCTCATCAAACAGAGAGGAAACGCCCCGCCCGTCTTTCGTAAGTAGCATGAAAGGACGCCAGGGGAGCGGGGGTGGAGGGGCGAGGGGACCGCATCGTTCGAAGGGCGCCGTCGCTTGCGCGCGCGCCATCTCGAGGCATCAGGAGACGGATCGTACACTTGCTGTGCTCTCAACGCTTACATCGTGTTTAGAGAACTCAGAGCAAGAAAACGCTTCGGTTCCTGGAGCGGCCATATTCCCTTAAACCAGTGTTTTGTTGAGTTACGCGAGATCGAATCCAAAAGAGTTAGCTACTAGCCTTACTTCGTTTAACAATACAATTTGTTGGTATCGCATTCATTGCTTCGCCCTTAAGCGAAACTGA
Source organism: Rhipicephalus sanguineus (assembly GCF_013339695.2). NCBI lineage: Eukaryota > Metazoa > Arthropoda > Arachnida > Ixodida > Ixodidae > Rhipicephalus > Rhipicephalus sanguineus. The sequence continues at coordinate 53,910,201 of NC_051176.1, forward strand.
GTTTTTTTTACCCGTCAGCTCTTGACCACCGAAAGCGAGGGGCGGACGTGTAACATGGGGTAGCCGCTTCACTGTGGGCCGTCAGCGACGGGCCCGCTACAGCTGCGTATTTGCGGCTGCTCCGACCAGGATATATGCTTTTATTAACGAGATGACATTTTTAAAAAGCAAGCAAAAATTCGAATTGGAACCCTAGCACGTGAGCTCGAAAGGGCAGGGCCTTTTAGGGGCTATTTACCGCAGAGTGATTAAACTCGGACGTGCTGGTATAAGCAATTACGAAAAAGCTCTTCCGAATGAAGATCCATGGATAAAGTATATCTGAGGAAAAGTGTGAACGCGTTTCCACCGTTCGCGTGCTCTTCCATAAACGCGAAGCAAGGAAAATTCGATATTGTTCCATATATATACTGCTAGCGATCCCAGATTTCATTCCGCGATGTCCGGAAACAGAAGTGACAGACATTTTAGCAGCACACATGTAGTTATTACTGAACATTGCTTTCCTTACGTGCCGTGCGACGCTTGAAACGAGCTATCAGCAGCGTTTCTAGAACAGACGACGTCCGCCGATGAATCGCCGTCGCACTTTCTCGCTACCGAGAGGCCTAGACGTCACGAGCCTCTGCGGAGAGCGCGTTTTGCTGTCGAGCCGACTTGCAGAACAGAAGATCCGTCGGCACCGTGCATGGCATCGTGGCTTATTCGGGACGCATGCGCGAGCGCTATTTATTCAGCGGAATAATTCTTGGTCCATGGTTGCGACTTTGGCAGCCCCAAGATCAAGCTGCACATGTTCTGACGCGCCGGCCGTGCGATTGCCGGTGATAGACGCCCCCAAACCCGAGACTTTGGCGCAGTTTGGCGCAATTTTCGTCGATATTATCAGGATGGCGCAGTAAATACAATTTGGCGCACTTTGGCGAAGGAGTGGAATCACTGGGAATCTCTTTAACTTACTCAACAAGGCGGCCACGCACCGGGGAAATGTGGCGAGCAACAGCACAGCGACAATTAAGGAGGCAAGCACAAGAGAACACCGCGAACTAGCTGACTAGGGCGTGTGTGTAAATGTATTTACATCCATTCACGCACTGTACAGAAAACACTACCGGCCGTGCGCCGCTTTCAATGGTTGCATTCCGTCTCTCACGCGCCGCCCGGCCGGTCACCGTGCCCGTGTTCCGCGTAAAAGCTCACCGGCGTCAGCATTATGCGACCGACGACCTTGTGCACGGTGCAGTTGTGCGAATGACACCGGAACGCGGTTGTTCTAGTGCCGTAAGTACTGTTAGAAGCGAGCATCACAAGCAAAACAGAAAAGGTGTTTTAATGCGCACAAGCAAGTTCTTATTTGTGGGGCACGAATGTTTCGTCCGAAGCAGGAACACTGCACAACCGTCACTGACCTGCAAAGCGTTCGTCGTGGTTCCGTTCTGTTGGCTCCATTTTGTCATGGTGGCTAAGCCCTAAGCGCTTCAAATACGTACAGTACGGTCCACTTTTAGGGGGAACACGCGAGCGCGCGGCCGGCGGTACGCGGCGAGATTTGGCGAGATTTGGAAACCTGGAGCATGCGCATAAAGGCGCAAGGGCGGTGCTTGCCGCCGTTCGTCTGCTACTTACCGGCCCTGCGCTTGCCGTGCGCTCAACAGCGCGTTCGTTTTTCTGCGGCGCGATTCATGTCGCTGTACTCTCCTGCGCCTCGTCGGGTAATCAGCGCGCAGCACAAAAAAAAGTACCGTTCGTTTGTTGCTGTGGTTTCTCGGCAGCTTTGACGCGATTCCATTCATGGCCACAGCGGCTGAATTTCGATTACGGGCGAAATGCGCAGAAAATACATGTGCTTATAGTATTTATAAGCACGTTAAGGAAACACTCGCGATTGAAAATAGTTCAGTCTCCCAATACGGCGTGACACCGAATGATATCCTTGTTGTGGCTTGCAATACCCCAGCAAATGTTAGTTCTAACTCTCGTGATTTTTTAATCGTTGAGGCAACATCGCCAGAATATGCGATGACGTGCACTTTTACGAAAATTATTGCGTTTCACCAACACGCGCGATGAAAAGTGGTGTGCGTGTAACGACGCGGAGTAAACGAAGAAGACAAAATTTATTCGTTGTATTTGTGTGATAGAGTATAGGTGAGCCAGGCCAGATCTATAGCGTGGAAACATTTAAAAAATGCAAAGCTAATGAAACATGTCTGTGCCCCGTGAAACGCGAAATAACATGCAGATCTGTGCAAGCAAAGTAGGATTAAGCGCGACATACCAGGCGCTGAAAAAAAATTACACTCGTAATGCCGATGATTACGCTGGTAATCGCAAAAAAAGGTCGGTTGTTTAAGCCTCGGCCTTTTGGTTTCATTGTTTTGGGGTGTCTAGAGAAATGTGTGGTGGATCCTGGGTCTTCCATTCTCATATGAACCTAAGTCGCTTTGTGCTCAAATAGCGTGCCCTAGACTTCGTTCAGTACCGGGTGACGTCACCTTCAGCGTCGACTACGGCCTTCGTCCTTTCAGGCAGAGACCTGTACAGTGCTTCTGTGAAGGATGAGTCGCACTTGAGCTGCTCCCACTCTTCGTTAACCGCGCAGAGGTCATCCGCAGATTTTCCATGAAGACCTAGGCGGGACAGAGACGTCTTCATCCTTCCCCACACATTTTCTATTATATTCAAATCAGGGGACTGTGGGGGCCACGTGAGCACAGTCACTCCGCGCTGCTGTAGTAAGCGAGCGACCTTTTTGGCGGTGTGCATCGGCGAGCGGTCGTGCTGAAAAATGCAGTCGTGCTGCTGTGTGATGTGCCTGGTGATGTGCGGGAGGCCGACGGTGTCCAGAATATTGCTGTATTTGTGAAGAATGTGAGGAAACGAGACCGAAAACAAAAACCATGGTGGAAGCCGGAACTGGAAATTCAGAGGAAAAGAGTACGAGCCATGCGCAGGCGATACCAAAAGTGCACCGATGACTTAAGGGATCATTTTAAAACAATTTACAGCGAAGGAATCAAACAATATCAGAAAGAATTAGAGGACTCCAAGAGCAAATCTTGGAAAGAATACTGCACTAAACAGGACAAGAACCCATTTTCCCTTCCCTACAAAATAGCGGCTAATAAAATAAAAAGAGAAATAGTTTTTCAGAGTCTAAAAAAAGACAACGGAGAAGAAACAAAGACTAAAGAGGAAACCATTCGATATATATTACACCATCTCTATGGAACTGAACATATCACTTCGGAAACAGGGAAAAAAGACAATATTGACAAGGAAACAGACGATGACGCATGTGACAATATTGAACTGACCGAAATGGAAGTCCATTACGTAATAAATAATACTAGAAGGAAGATCTGTGCAGGGCCCGACCAGGTAACTGCCGAATTTATTCAAACACTCTACCATGCGCATAAAAAATTTTTTATTAGGATATTTAATGCAGCACTAAAATTCAGACACTTCCCAACAGCCTGGAAAACATCAAAGGTCATACTAATCCCCAAAAGCAGGGATCACAGCCCGCAGGCGGCCCAAAAATTCAGACCGATTGCCGTAAACTCCATACTCGGAAAATATTCGAAAAGCTCCTATACCACCGACTCTATTATTACTTTGATAGAAATAATCTGTTCCCGGAAAATCAATTCTGATTTACAAATGGTAAATCTGCAATCACCGCTTTGTACAAACTAAAACGAGACATAGTAAATTCCCTAGAAAACAAAGATAATATTATAGTACTCTCATTAGATATAACCAACGCATTTGGAAATATAATAGTTGATAGAGTTACAAAAAGATTTACGGATTTAAAAATACCTAAGGATCTAAGACAACTAGTATTCCACATACTAGAAGATAGATCAATCATTTACGAATTGGGGAAAAATAAAATACATTTAAAACTAACTAAAGGAGCACCACAGGGCTCACCCCTAAGTCCATTTTTATGGAACGTAATCGTTTCAGAACTGCTAATGGTGGAAATGCCAGAAAGTACCACCATACAAGCATTTTCGGATGATTTAACTCTGGTGGTTAGGGGAAAAAGTAGAGCTAAACCAGAAGCGGAGGCCGCGAAAGCACTAGAAATCATACACGAATGGAGCACCCGCAATGAGTTAAATTTCAGCCTGGACAAGTGCGAATTTATCAACCTAGGGGCCGCATATAAGAATAGACGTCCAGTTATTAAAATTAACGGTGTTTCAATTAAAACAGTCCAACAAACAAAAATTTTGGGGGTCATATTTGACAGCAAGCTTTCGTTTATACCGCATTTAAAAGAGGTGAAGCATAAAATCCATAAGATTACGTCTGGTTTGGCACAATTCACGGGCACAGACTGGGGCATGACCCCAAAACACCTCCGACAAATTTATTTCAGAAGCATTGAACGTATGATAGTATACGGCTCTCAAATATGGTATCCGGCAATATCCGCACGGAATAAAAGTAATATAGAAAAGATAAATCGACTGAAGGCCATTCAGAGAATCCCTCTATCAAAAATTGCTAAATCTTTTCATACAGTATCGAACGCATCACTGAATATTGTCTGCAACATTCATCCAGTACATTTAACTATAGAAAGATAGAACAAAATATTTAATATCATTCATGGAGACGAAAAGTTCGTATTCAGTAATAAGGCTTTCGGAAAGGAAGATATCGCCACTAAAATTCGGACATCACAAACACATCCAGCAACACATCTAACACATCTAACAATTTCGAAGCGGAGACAGTAGCTATCTACGAAGCCATAAAGGAAATAGGTAAAATGAACCAAACTAATACTTACCAAATAGTGACAGACAGCTTATCAACATTAGAAGCTCTCAAAAACCCAAATAACACGAACCCATTCATCCATCAAATCAGACTACAACTAAACCAAATGGAAAATACTAAGATAAGACTCGTATATACGCAGGCACACAGGGGAACTACAGGTAATGAGCTCGCCGACCAATTAGCTAAGGAGGCTACCAAAGAGGGCGAAGTATGCACAATTCCTATGTCAATATCCTTTATCAAACACGAATTACGAAAACAAGTCATGGATAAATGAAACAAGTATTGGAACCTGCAAGGACAAAAGTCATACACCTATCACTGGATTAAAACGTAAAACTCACCCCTAAGACTTTCCCACCTGATTACTGGTTAGTCCAGGCCGTGACAGGACACGGCCGTTTCCCTTTTTACTTTAAGAGATTTGCCATAACTGACCACGAGCGATGTGTGTGCGGAGCTGATGCAACATCATTTGACCATTACTTAGATTCGTGTAAACTAACATCGAAAGAAATCCAAAAATTAAAACAAAAATACACTAAACCACCTAACTCAAAACCGGAGATTATTGGGGACGAAGAGAGCATTGAAATAATAAAAGAAATAGTTCGGATTATAAACGAAAAAAATTTTACAAGTATAATCAATACATTGGTGCGCACTGGGACTGGAAAAAGGAAACAAACAGTCATCGGGAAAAAAAAACAAGGAAAAGCAATTAGATAGTCTCCACGCAAATAATCCCCATCCGTGGTTCAATTTCGTCGTCGGTAGAGGTAAACATTGCACGAAAGTACTTGGATACAGTCCATAGGACTAATTCCCTCAACAGGAAACGCAAAGTGCCAAGTCCTCTCATCCTTGCAATGGGTTGTTGGTAGATCTGAACCTAAGAGCTCATCAATGGATCCCAGGCCCGAATCTCCAATTCATCAATAAGCGGGGTTGTTGGTCGATCACGGGCACTAAGCCCAACTCAAGATCCCAGACCCCAGCTTCCAACTCATTGATGAGCGGGGTTGTTGGTTGATCAAGGACATTAAGGCGGCGGTTCCACTACCACCATCTTGCCAATAGTTCGAAAAACGACAACAGACGACGCCACCCATCCACGTTTGCAGAAAGCGAGAAAATTGCGCGCGCAAGAATGGTCAGCGTCGCCTCGTGCGTGTTTTATATGTTATATGCCGCGCTAGGTGACGGAAATCGGCCGACAAAAAGCAAGGAGCACAAACGCGGACGGCGTCTTTCACCTACAATCGGGGCCAAATGTTGGCGTCGTTTCATTCAACGGCATGACGATAAGTGCCCCAGTTTGTAAGGACAAACGCTCGCTTCCTATTGCAGCCCTTGAGAAAGGACAGCGCAGCGTCTAAATACAATCGCTTGAGAACAAAAGAAAAAAAGAACACGTACACACACGCACACTGGTGCGTACAACAGCGTGCACTCACACACGTAGACACACACGCTCTCACCCACATGCACGCGCTACGCTCTCACTAACGCACTCACTCACATAATATACTGTGCCTCAGTGAAATAGTATTGAACAAAACATCAATCAAACGCTTCGCAGCGTTTCAGTGGAATTGCACGGCCGCTACTAAAACAATCATTTTGGTTCATTTTAGCGACCGTGCCAGTGACTTTTATAGCATCGCGCGAGCGCATGTCTTTTGTGTGTGTGTGTGTGTGTGGGGGGGGGGGGGGGCGTGCTTTTGCTTATTACAATTGGACGAGGAAAAAATGGACAGACAGATTTCAGCAAATTATAATTCGAGAGTTATCTGCGAAATTTCATCCTCTCAAACTGCAATAAACGGTTACCAAAATAAAGTACATCTTGATGATCAGTTGAACACATGACTACCACTAATTACCGGAGTTAGAACCTCCTAGAACACATGCTTCTGCCAGGGAGACGTCTGACAATGAATGCGTTTGCGTGAGGAAGAAGACAATGATTTTTCCATGTGAGGCATGATTTTTTTTCTCTTGGGAACAGTAATAAACCAAGATGGTTTGTGCGTTGGAGGGCAAGACACCCCGTTATTTTCGTCTCTTTGTTCTCATTTGTAACCTTTCGCGACGCTGTGCAGGCGCGTTCGTGGTCGTCTCGCACGAGCGTTTACAACGATGAAAGCCAGGCGCAAGACGCGCGTAATCACACATACTGCTGACTGAACTTCTTGTATAGCTTCCACAGCGTTGCATATATTGTATGAAACTGAGTATAGGTACATCGGCCAGCGTAGGCGTGCACACGAGGGGGCTGGGCGCCCCCCCCCCCCTTGGGAGGGAGAGAATACAACATTTATTGGTAGAAATAAGTCGCTATTGGGGGTGGGCCTCCTAGTCCGCAAGACCATTGGCTCTTGCCGCCGCCCGGGCACGACGGTCGACCAGGGCTTGTTGCTGCACTGGGTCAGAGCTGGACAGGGTCGCCTTGGGGGCTTATATGACCGGTCATGTAGGCTTTTACAGAATCCAGTTTTTATTTATGCTTGTTCTATAAAAGCATGAATACACTTATTTGTTGTGGAAAGCTGTGGTTTTCCTTTATTTTGACTTACAGGCACCATCGACAAGTTTTCCATTTAGGTTGCCGCAAAAGTTCTTCAACAAAATGTTCGTCAGTATCATATGTATCGGCACTGTTTTGTTCATGTGGCCACTCTCACGTGCGTCTAAGTCAGGTTATTCTTCGTTGACCAGACATTGCACTGTCCGCCTTGTACTTTGCTACGAACTAGTTGTTATCCGATCATTAGTAGTAGTTCTGGCTACGCAGCAAGCCGCTTTACGACAAAGTAGCAGTGCGCAACAGCGTTATCCCCCCCCCTCCCCCCCACTAGGTAGAGTAGTCCTCCTCAGTCGAACTGTTTCCTGACACCGTAGCGCTCATTAGTGGCAAAGACAGTGATCGCCTTATCCGAAGTGAGTGCGTCTTTTCACAAAGCACAATATAACTTTTCCAGGGTCCCGCACATTGAATATTCTGCCACGTTGACTAGAACGTTCTGCATCTTCAACAAAGTCTCGCTTCTGTCGCATCGTTGCAACTAGGATGTAATTACCTGATTGGGTACAACTTACCACTACTGGTCAGTGGAAGTTGTCGGCACAGTGCTCGACAGGCATACTTTGAAAATTCCGGCAATGACAAGCTTTCATACGTTCACCATCGTGTCCCCTTTGAAGCGGCGCTTCATACGTATCATTCACACGGCATGTCAGCGTCCTTCCTTTCACAATTTCGAACCTCACAGGCACGAAAACACTCAAAGGAACGCGCAAAACACGAGCAGCTGAACCACAAAGAGATGCACATTACTAAAGACGTGCCGGGGAACACTGGTTCTAAGAACGCGTGACGAACGCGCAATCTTCCTGCATACCGAAACCATTTGCCGCTTGATGAGACCGCCCCACCTGCTGACGTGGGCGAGTGGAAAGGGTTTATCACTCAGCCCTCCTCCTTTTACGGTTGGCGTTTGTTACGCGCGGCGACTATACTTAGCTAGTGAAGCAAACTATGAGGCCTGGAGATATAATTCATGCCTGTTCTACCCGTTTTATTATGTTTAATTGCGCCACTTTTGGCGAACGCTTGAACTCGCATAAAGCAACTTGATGTTTCATTTCATAGATGGAGCTACCACCAAAAAACGCCTGTGAGACTTATGATTCATTGAAAATATTTTGTTTGAAGCACTGAGTGGTCAAGTTAGTGAGCACAAGTAGATAAAAGACACAATATGCATCTACTAATGTGCAATACTCGTTGGCAATTAGCGTCTAAAAGAAAAAAAAAGCGAGTTTCTACGGGACTGGTCAGCAGGAAAATTACGTAACTTCACTGCTGTCTTGCAGGTTCCCTAATAAGATAAAGGAATTTTCTCTTCATAGAATCATAGAAAGGGCCTTGCTTCTTCATTATGTAGAAGTTCACAGTAGCAGCTTGTATAGTTTTGTCGCTTCATCGGTAATGCGTGACCAAGCACAGCCATAAACTGCCGCATTGACACAATAATAATTCATCAAGTTTTCGTCAGAACACAAAGCAACTTCGCATGGAAAATAAGTGTAATGTAGTCTACGTAGCCACTAAATATTATCGTTCTGCTTTGAAAAGTAAAAAAGATATTCTCACAAAAACTTTTAATATTTTGCCCATTTTCATTGGAGCGTAAATAAATTACTAATTATTTTATGGCTAATATCTCTTCATAGAAACCTTAAATAGCACTTCTTCTAAAGGCACGGTAAATTTGGTCTTGTTATGTTGGACAGTTTCGCCGTACTGGCAGTACAACGGAGGCTTGTACAACGAAAATGCCTTTTGTTGCTCACAATATTTTCATTGCTATTAGGTAACGCTTCCGAACAGGCATTAACACCAGGTGTCATTAGAAAGCAGAGATCATAAGCTTTCTGAATTATTACAATCAATATTATTTGTCAAGCCCAGCGAGCACAGTGCATCCGCAAACAATGCGTAAAATGCGGAGGGGGGTTCGCCGGAGTGGGACCGCCACCTTAAGTTCACCGCATCGATCCCAGACCCACGCAAATCATAATACAGGCGAACAGCAATAGGAAAAGAAAAGAAAAGGGGACAACAGGGCACAGTCGGAGAGTAAGAGTGGCAGAGGCCCTTATCATTCGGGGGCCCCCACCCCACGCGGCCATCCATTAGCTTCCTTATAAAAATATTTACAACCCAGGCACCATGAGGAGGTGTGTGCACTCACTCCCGGCTGGCATGTTTGGGCCACGGATGCACTAGAATATCACATATTTAAATTAATCCCAATTAGAATACAAACATTCCTATCCCAGTGAACACCAGGTTCAAAACCCAAGGACCACTACAGGAACCGCGAGGTGAAAGGGGGGTAGGGCGAGGGAAAAAACCTTGCGAATATGAAGGTCCAACTTCATTATAACAAGGGGAAAGTCGCATACTATGAAACCACACAAAAATCCGACATTATATGGGTCTCCCGCTACTGCCAGACGGACAGGACATCACGGGAATAGGGGGAGGAAAAGAGGGAAGAAAAAGGGATCAAGAATAAAATAGTAAAAAAACGAGAAAAAAAAGAAAGGAAATAGGAAAAAAAACTCGAGCAACAGTTTTGTAAAATAACATTCAAGATAGAACAACGGAACCGAATCTCCGTCAAGTCAAATTGACCTATATAGAAGGAATACAAACAAACAAAACTCACCCAACAGAAGGCCACAGACCAGGTTCCACTATGAATCCAAACATAATTCTCTCCCCGTAGAGCTCCCATAACAGGTAAGAGCGCCTTACACACACATATCAAGAAACCACCACCTAAACCAGGTAGGCATTAAAAAGCACGTGTTCAGACAGTAACATAGTCATATTAGGAGAAAAAGGTGGGATGGGAAGGCACGCAAACGAATAACAGGAGAGGATAGGACGGGGTGCATGAGCACATAGGGAAGGGAGGGGAGAGTCCGGGGGGCGAACATTGGGGGGGAGTAGAGCGGAGGCAGCATCCACTGCCTCTGCTCGGGAAAATAACAATCTCTTTTTGAGAACACAGGAACAGCAGACACTCAAGGAGCAACCTGAGGAAAACGCCGTGAGCAAGGTACGGCGGAGCAAGCGACACGAGAACAGAAGAAGTCAGACACGAAGTATGTGAGACAAGAACGCAAAGAACCCATGTACCAAACAAGAAAATAAACCCTCGCTGTCTGGGTCCGCTTCCGTGGCTGGGGTGACTCTAGATGGTAGATGGTAGGTCCGCTGTGGGGGCCCTTTGTATGCGCACGAGGGGTCCGCGGCCGTCACGGGTGATGCAGCCCCGAACGCTCACCACAGTCCGTCCGCTTGCTGCTACTCGCTGAACAAATTCAGGCCTGAACCTATATAGTAACAAACACGAACGAAAACAAAAAAGTTGTAGAAGGCTGTATAGTGCAGCACTCTTTTGTCTTGCAATGCCAATCATGTTATAACGGGAGGAACTACGAGACGAAACAGCAAACTTAACGTTATTAATACGGCGAAAATGCTGAGGCCCGGGTACTTAGATTTAGGTGCATTTCAAAGAACATCAGGTGGTCCACATTTCCGGAGCCCTCCACTATGGCGTCCCTCGTAATCATAATGTGGTTTTGGGACGTTAAACCCCGGATATTATTAGGATTATTATTAGGAAATCGAGGGTTCCATTCTCGGCCGCAGATACCTTGATATTTCTGGTGCAGGAATGTTTTCCAACCCACGCATGTGGCAAAATGGGCGTATGATAAGTAGCGTATAATTTCTCATGGAGTTCCGATCGCGGCGCTTGGGTGAGACTTGTGTACTTTTTTCCGACTTCGGCGCGTTAAAAATCAAATTTACAGTTTGCTTTATTATGGAAGTTGTAGCAAGGTTAGCGAAATAGAGAAGACTTAAGAGAGTTCGAACATACCGAGTTCTATCTGGACGCCAGACACGAGCCCTCTGATCCCATTTGGTCGTGAACGCGCACTCGTCGCTGAAGACAACTACGCTTCATGCCGCTGGGCAAATGACAGGCGCTTTCACTTGTTCACGTTCGTCAGTAGCGGTTTTTGCACTGCCATCCTGCTCTTGAGTCCTGCTTCAGCCAGGCGTCGCTTCACAGTTGTTTTTGAAGCGGTCAGTTGAAAACACTGGCGTATTTCGCTAACTGAAGCTCGAGGGTTGTCAGCAACGTATGCAACGATATTCATATCGTCTTCCTGAGTTGTCACTCGTGGCCTTGGTTTCCGAGGGGCGTCCTTGATCCTATTTTCATCTCTGAAGCCTGGATAATTCTATTCACGGTCTTAAGTGGCCTCTTCACCATGGCAGTGACAGCGCGCTGGCTGTATTCTTTAGTGTAGAGCTCGACTATGCGAAGCCTTTCGTCCTCAGGCACCCTGGCCATGCCGCTTTTAAGAACTAGCACCACCGAAAATGCGATCAGCGAAGAAATACGCCCCAGCTGTGGAATACTGTGAAAGCGATAACGAAGCCCATCACTTGCGTAACCTAGTGTCAGTACTCATCAAAAAGTTAATCGTAAGCTTTCCACATACTTTTCGAACCAGCCAGCCGCTTTGATAAAGACAAGGAATATGATGGTTGATGCAGCGAGCATACCAAGCTGGTCTTTCCAACCATATAAATATACATAGGCGCTAGCGCGCGCCGAGTGCGGGGGCGGAGAAGTAGCAGACGACGCGGGTACGAACCGACCTTGTGATTCTATGCGCATGCTCCACGTTTCCAAACCTCGCCAGCAGTTAGCGCTCCGCGGACCGCCGGCCGCGCGCTCGCGTGTTCCCTCTAAGAGTGGACCCTACTGTACATACGGTCTTCATCTGCTTTATCCGCTGCACGTGGATACGCGCTCGTTCCACGCACTGTTGAGGCCCCGTGGCTATCAACAGGATTTGTAAACGTTGCTCTGTACAATAACCACCGGTTGAACACTGCGTAGCGAACAACGCGGCACAAAAGATGGATATCCGTCACGGCTCGGTACGAAATACACGGAAATGCTCAAGCCGCCGCCGCTAAGCTATCTACGCTGCACCAACGTTACTAGAACAAACTCAGTTTCAAAGCTCCGTATCTCCGCCAGCGGAGGAGGGTGGTCCGAACGGCGGTCGCGAGAACTAGCGGCGCTGCAGTTCCGTCTTGCGCCACTATCGGCGCATCGTCTGCTGCCACGGCATAACGCTGCGGTCCGCCGCGCAGTTGCTCGCGGCAACTGTGCGGCAACTTTCTTATTGTACTAGTTAGGTGGATACTTAGGTGGATATGCATAAGGTCGTCTGTATGCATTGGCCCACGTGCGTTGTCCATTGATTGGCTAAGAATCGATGTTCGGTCTATATTGCCACGCCCACCTGTTTTATTTTGATGTATTCGGGTTTGACCAACAAGGACGGTTATCAACGCTTGACGCTGTCCGCGAAGCAGTGTTCGAGAAGCTTCGCGATTGTAGTACATCGCTTTGGTAAGATTGCGCGCCGCAAGCGAATGTCCCAGCTTTGCCGAGAGATAACGCCGCCACCAGCGATATCGCTGGAAAGTTCGATAGCGCCTGTATAAAAGCCGACGCGCTTGACTGCTTGTCAGTTGATCGACGGTCGACGCTGTGTTCGCCGCTATCAGTGTATTGCTGTAGTTTGACTTTCAGTTTCCCGGCCACAAGTTCAGCCAAATAAAGAGTTTCATCTCGGACCTGCTGACTGCTGCCTTCGTCGACGTCACGACCCTGTGACAATATTTGAGCTGTCTACATTGCGCTTAACTTCCAAGCATAGGAGTTTCTAAGCGAATGAGGGTTTTCAGCGTAATTTTTATAACTACCAGCACAATTTTAGCCTTTGCCGTTTTATCCAGACCAAGAACAACCCAACACGTTTGTAAAAGCCTTTATAGTGTACAAAGAAGCGTACCTACTCGAGATACAAAAACGTTCTAGAAAAACAGTACTCATGTTGTCTACAATTTATTGAAAAAAACTTTCTGGAAAAACATCACCAGTGCTTTGCAATGTTTACAAGACACGTTTTCGCGACGGTTAAAGGGATACTGACCGAAAATCGGAAAACTTTACGACAACTCTGTAAATGAAATCTCAGTGTGCGATTACGTCGAATAGATGTCGTCTCTGAGCAATTTTTTCAGCGGATACTTGTATTTTCGGTGTCTCATCTTTCTACATCGCATCCTTCTCCGGTGCCTTAAACAATTCGAACAGATCGGCCGTGATGTGAGCACCGAGCAGTTATTCGCGCGTACTCTGTCGATAGAAGAGTCGTCAGTATTCAACTTCAGTTTTTCAACTTCACCGAGCAGATGTTCCACGCCCGCAGCACTTCTTACACTGTACGACAGCCGTTTGCGTTTCGTACTGTAGCCGTTCACTACGCAGTTAAACTGCTCGTCAACTACAATTATCTTTTGCACAAGTAAGTCTCAGTTCCCGAAGCAAAGTATGGGATTGGGCTAGTTGGTATTGCATTATTAAACTGCTCAGCGCAAAAAATTTGACACGGTACACAGAGAAAAGACGAGGACCAGCGCTGGTCCTCGTCTTTTCTATGTGTACCGTGTCAAATTTTTGCGCTGAGCAGCCCGTTCCCGAGCCGGCGAGTGTAAAATATTCCGCACATCTTGTTCGATACCTCGTCGTAAAATCTCTCGAAAATCCACTGCTTTGAAGGCATAGCGACCGCTGACAACTGATCGAATGTCAGTGTGATGCAACTCTCAGTTTAGGTAGCGTATATAGGTAATCGCCTGCCTTTCGTTTTGCTGTTATATTTATGGCGGCTCCTCGAAACTGGGCACTGGGCTTTCGCGGGACGCCGTGCGTTTTGAGGGGGGGGAGGGGTTGCGCCTAAACCCCGAACATTTTGGCTTTGAAATATGGGGTCGAAGTGCTGGGAACAAGCGCGGCAACGAGTTCCCACTTTCCACGTGGGATCAGAACTTCTTGTCCCGCAACGACACGACGATAGTGCATTACAATGTCGTCACTCTCAAAATGAACGTCACAGACCTTGCATTTCGCAGTAAGCTTTCCATCTTTGCGATGCAAAGATTGAATGGCGTAGGGTCTTTTGGAGGTCCGAAGAAGTGTCGTGAAGCGGAGTCGTCGTTGCGGTTCTTGCAGCCCGGCGCAAAGCGAGTCGGCATACCGCACTGTGAATCTGTCCGCCCTCGTTACGCTTCGTACATCATGCACGTGTCTTCGTACAAGACGCTAAGCCTGGTCAAGAACAGTCGCAAAAATGGCGAGCTAACAAAGCGCAGACGACGCTGTAACCCACGTGCGCTCGTACGTCGGCGGCGCCGATCAGAACAAGCGCCAGGCGCCAGCCGCGGGAGCTAGACGTGACTGCAGCGCCACTAGTTCTCACGACCGCCACGCGGACCGCCTCTCCGGCGGAGCTTTTAAACTGAGTTTGTTCTAGTAAACGTTGCGCTGCACCACACGGCGCGCCACGTAACCATAGCAACGCCGCCATTGTGCCCAGTGGATATGGCCGCTGTGACGTCATTTCTTCCACACTTTTCTGCCAGCGCGCCGGGGGCACCCTCCTGAGTTCTTTTCTTTCTCCGTGGCTTCTCCATTGATATTAACCAAGGAGGTTAAAAAAAATTGCTGGAGCGGCGATTATTGCGCAAGAGTGAAGCCGTACCCACCACAAGATGGCGGCTGCGGCCGCCATCTTAGTAGGGGCACGATAAATCATCGGCGTTTGGCGAAGGAAAGCGAGCGTTTTCCACGCACGCCAGACGAGTTTAATATAGCAACTTTTACGGGTCAGATACTGCTCCAAGCGTGTCTTTGTGTTACTAGTTTTCATCAGTAAGCCTCAAAGTCATGGCAAATTTTATTGGAGATCAGTCGCCAATACTCCACTCGACGGGTTACTTTTGTCGGCAACAACTATCTTTTATTTTATAATTAACGTAGTATTTATACTAACAGATCAAAGCCATTTAATCTCTTAGTAGGCACCACCAGAAAAGAGCATGTTTCCGAGTTCTTTGGTGGGCAAAAGCTGGCTTCACTTGTTCTGGCAAGGCGTTGCGAGAGCTTCCACTCCAGAATTTTTTTTAAACCTCCTTGATATTAACAGTACCATTGTTGCCTGTTATTGAGGTAAATGGAACAGTGTTTACCTTTACATTTTCTCATACTTTACAAAAGCAGTGTCGTTGAAGTTTTAGATTGTAGAGGTCTTGCACGTCAATTTTCTTTTTATTGTGATAGGTTACTAGTTTCATTGGTCCACTCGTTCTTGATAAGTGGCCAGATCTCTGTGCTAATTAGTTATCAGGGTTACTAGACTTCCGTTTGTTTCTTTAATTCAGTAAATGAAATACCCTGGCATCACTTGAAGAATGTTACGCTGTAAAAATGTTAGCACATGTTAGCATAGCATAGAATTTGACACGACAAACCTAAATTTAGCACAATGTTGCCAAGTTTTACTGCTGCTTATAGTTCAACGTTGCCAGTACATCGCGTCAAATTTGTACGTGCTCTTTGGCATTAGAATTTCTAACTGCCTTCATAAAAATATATTCGTGTCAGTAGTACGAAAAAAAAAAGGGGGGGAGGTTCTTGTCTGGGGCTTACCTACTTCAGTTTTGTTAACAGAGTGGGCGCTGGCGGCGGTAGCGTTATGCCTACCTTTAGGTAGCAGAGTTGCGCATTCGTCTTCCAAACGCCGTTAGCAACCATGCGTGGGGGAGAAGCTGACGCTCGGGCCAATTCTTGTATTTCTCGATCACGCCGCTGCAGCGAACTGGACTGGCACTAGTCATTCACAGTAATGGTAATCATCGGTCTTCGACACGCCAAACTTGCCGATCGGTGACCCGGTAGGCATGTCGCCTGCAAAAACGGAGCGCGTCTTCGCCGCATAGCTGTGGTTGCTAGCCAGACCTATGCGCAACTCTGCTACCTAAAGGCAGCATATACAGTAAGTCTAGCCTGGGGCGTTTGTGTCCCTGTCTTCTGGTACAGTTGAGTTCGGCGATCATGCTTTATTTAGAGATTTACTTTCATCTGCTGATCGGAGCGTACGGTGGAGTATAACTCAACGGCAGACGTACAAGATGATTGGTTGGTTGTTCCCATGGAGGAAAAATTACACCATCTCCCGCTAAAGGGGATCATGAGGCGATGCGAAGCCGGAGCACTTGCACGATCGCGTTCCGTTGGCGTTCGTTGGGCATGCAACCGACCTCGGGCATGCTATCGACCTCGCGTCGTGGAACGCGAAGAGGTACACTACGCGCGTCGTGTCTTCCCTCTAGCCTGGCCGGTAATTTTCACAACGCGAGCGGGGACAGCGCCTCCTCTATCTTTCACTGACCGAACGTTTACTGTGCGCGTGGGCGGGGCGACAAGTGCGCCACGATCTGTCAGCTGTGGCGTCCCACAAGGCAGCGTCCTCGGCCCGTTTTTGTTTAATCTGGTACTCGCGCCGCTCGTCAAGTGCCTACCAGAAACGCCTATGTTCCCTGTTCGCGCAGTGGTGTACGCTGATGACGCCGCATTGTATGTGCGTGGTCCTACCCGAAAGTGCTCGGTGGTGCGCGCTTGCATGCAGGAGGCCCTCCAATGTGTGGCAGCCTTCGTGAGAAACATCGGACTCGCGATCTCGGCGCCGAAAACCGAGGCCCTCGTCGTCCATCCTCGTGCTGAAGCCCGACGACGTCTTCCGTGCCTTCAGCTGGATGGTGCACCAATAGTTTGGAGTAGCAACGTCCGCTACCTCGGCCTGACGATAGACAATCGCCTCCGATGGTTCCCGGTGGTGCGACGTGTACGACAGACGACGCGTCGCGTGGAATCGGCCGTGCGCCAACTACTCGCAGGCGGCAATGGCTGCCCCGCTGCCTTCGCCTGCACCATCTACGAGGCGATGGCTCTGTCTGCCATCCACTACGCACTGCCGATCTGCAAACTCCAGGCGCCACAGTGGCGACTGATCGACCAGGACCACCGCCGAGTCATCCGCATGTGTCACGGAATGCCTCGTGGCTCTCGTGTGGCCGAGACCCTCGTGGAGGCTCGTGCGTGGCCTGCGTCGCTCACGGCGGACCTCCGCGCATTGTGCCACTTGCAGCGTCTCCACCGAGCGCATGATGCAGGTCCCCTCCTCTCGCGGTTACGTGCTGTGCCAAACCCACGTGTCGGCCAACTTATCGACGTGTACGACGGTGTTGTGGCTGACGACCCCGCACGCCTTTCGCGCTGGCCACCCCCTCACCGTCGAGTGCCCCTTCGAGTGAACTTGCACCTGCCGGGCATTCGATCCAAACGCCACACCCCCATCAGTGCCATTGCTCAGGAGGCCGCGGCGCGGATGTATGAGGACCTGGCCGGGAGGACGCAGGAGGACCAGGGTAGCTTCTAATGAGGAAAACAACCAGGGGGACTCTTTGACAGGCATTATAGCGAAAAACCAGAGAAAAGGTAAAATAAGGGAGAAGGCGCGTGTTGCAATTAGTTACATTAACATACAGGGTGGCAGAAAAAAGGCAAAATGGTTAGAGATTGAGGGACAGTTAAACAAGGAACTGATAGGTGTTTATGCGGTTACAGAAACACACCTTAGAGACTTGGAAGAGCCACCACATATAGACAACTATATTTGGGCAAGGTGTAACAGGATCACATCAGAAAGAAGAGGTGGGGGTGTTGGAATGCTAATTCATAGCAGAACAAAATGGGATAGAGTGAAACAGACGTGTTCAGAGCACCTCTGGGTTTCAGGCACAGTAGGTGGAAAGAAAACGTGGCTAGGTGTAGCTTACTTGTGGACGGGGAATAACTGCAGAAAAAAGAATCTGGAGATAGTGAAATGCATAAGCACCGATATTAAAGAATTTGGTCATGATGCCGAAATAATCCTTCTAGGGGACATGAACGCTCACATTCATGACCTTGACGGATATTCAGACACCAATGGCAAGTTATTGCTAGATCCCTGCGAGCAACATAGTCTTGAAATAGTTAACGTGGGGCCTAAGTGTGAGGGGCAGATCACGTGGGAAGTCGGAATCAGGCAATCGAGCATTGATTATTGTCTTATGACAGAAGGAATATATGACAAACTTAGAGAGATGAGGATGGACGAGGAAGGCATTAACAGCTTGGGTAGTGATCATAAACGCATCATATTACAAATGGGATATAAAACTGAAAATAAGAACATAGAATCAAAGTTTGGCAGCTTGTATCTAAATGACAAACAAATAACAAATATAGCCGCAAGATTCGAGGAAAAAGTAGACGAACTACCAGGCAAAGACTGGAAGTATAGTGAGCTGCTACATGTAATCAGGAAAGAAATGTAAAAAGAGAAGAAAACTATTTGTTGGAAAGGAAAGAGAAAGCCAAAAAGTTGGTGGAACAAAGAAATCCGGGAGGCGATCGAGAAGCGACGTGAGGCATCACGGGAGCACAGACAGGCAAAAAAGGAGAAGCGGCCACAGGACGAAGTCAACCAAATATGGGAAATATATTTAGAGCACAAATCCATTGTGTAGAAAATAGTCGAGGCAAAAATTAAAGGTGAGAGTGAACGCTGGATGACAGAGATTCGCGAAAAGAAGAAGGCCGCGCCTAGGATATTTTGGAGCCACCTAAAAGCGCTAGGTAGGAAGTCTATCACAATGCAACAACGTTTGGTAGGTGAAGGAGGAAATCAATTGGAAGGGTATGAAACGCTAGGTTACATCCAAAAGATAACAGCCGATTCGTTTAAAAAGGCCACCCAGGGGATTCCCCCGGTGAGTAAAGGTACGCAAAGGAGTGCAACTGACGAAGATGTAGTACTAGGGAATTTCAATTGGAAGAAGGCCGAAGGAAAAATTCCTAAGCGCACTACTCCGGGCTTAGATGGGGTTCCCGTCAGCCTCATTAACGAACTCGGATATAACACTAAAGAAGCACTGCTGAAAGCCGTAGAAAAGTGCTTACAGGAGAGGGAAATACCAGACAGTTGGCGAAAAAGTAGAATGAACTTAAAGGGATCATGAAGCACCCCTTGGGCTGATTGAAAAAAACACATCCTGCGGAAAGCTGACACGGCTATGAACTGCTCTGCCAAATATTACAGTCGTGCGCGCCGCGTAATGGCCACAAGCGGAGCGCGAAGTTGCCGTTTCCCCAGGCACCCTCTTTTCAAACAGAGGCCGGTTCTCACTCTCGTCGGTGGGCGGGGCGTCTGTCCGCTGTACGTCGCAAGAGACATAGCATGCTTATTGGCCGATAGCCGACGTAAATCGAGAGCGGCGTTCGGATCAGATGCGCTTCTTGCCGCGGGGTGCCGCCACTTGCCGGCGCCGCACTCCTCAGTACACGGTAGCCGCACTCGCGCAAGCGAATCACAGCGGGAGAGCGATCGCGTTTCATGACGCGCGCTGGCGTAACTTCTTTCCCCCATGCCATCCCTCCCTGTCTAGCTTCCAGTGCGCTCGCCGGCACGAGAAAAGAGAGAAAGCGCTGGGAGCGTGCGCCAAACCCCCGTAACTCCGCTTATTCTTGACGGATTCGAGAAATTTTTGCGGCAATCGATTCGGGAGGCAGTACACTCCGATACTGAGGCCATTTGATCATTACTTGGAAAAGTGGTTCATGACCCCTTTAATCTATAAAGGCAGGGGAGAAAAGGATAACATTCGCTCATATAGACCGCTAACCATTACATCGGTGCTATACAGGTTGGCGATGCAGGCAGTAAAATTAAAAATAGAAGCGTGGGGAGAACAAAATGATATTTTGGGAGAACTTCAGAATGGATTTCGAATCGACAGGCGGTTAGACGATAATCTGTTTGTTCTTACCCAGTGTATAGAAATATCGAAAATAGAAAACAGGCCCTTATACGTAGCTTATCTAGATATCACCGGGGCGTATGACAACGTTAATCAGGAAATTTGGTGGGATATATTGAAAGAAGTGGGCATAGGGGACGACTGTATACAGCTTTTATATACAAACACAGTTTGTAGAGAATGGGAAGGAATAAGTTGCAAGGACAGCGTTGAAATTAGCAAGGGGCTGAGACAGGGATGTCCTTTGTCCCCGCTGTTACTCATGCTGTACATGGTGAGGATGGAAAAAGCGCTAGAAGGTAGCAACATTGGCTTTAATTTGTCACACAAACAGGTCGGCACGATGGTTGAGCAGAAGCTTCCTGGTCTATTTTATGCTGATGATATTGTCTTATTTGCGGACAGTCAAGATGATATACAGCGACTGGCAGATATATGCGGAAGGGAATGTGAGGCTCTAGGACTAGGATTTAGTGCAACAAAATGCGGATTGATGGTATTCAATGATCACGAAGACCATGCGGTCTTCATACAGGGCCAAAAATACCGAGGGTAAGCGAGTACAAGTACCTCGGAGTATGGGTAAATGAGGGGGATAGATATATGGACGTACAAGAGAAAGCATCGTTAGCAAAGGGAAAGAGGAATGCTGCAATTATGAAGCACAGAGCTTTATGGGGATACAATAGGTACGAGGTGCTTCGAGGGCTGTGGAAGGGTGTGATGGTCCCGGGGCTTACATTTGGGAACTCAGTGGTGTGCATGAAGTCAGAGGTACAATCAGGAATGGATGTAAATCAAAGGACGGTGGGCCGCCTCGCGTTGGGCGCTCACGGGAAGACGACAAATGAGGCTCTAAAGGGTGATATGGGATGGACAGGCTTTGAAGTGAGGGAAGCTCAGAGCAAAATGAGATTCGAAGAGAAGCTGAGGAAAATGAAGAAGAGTAGATGGGCAGAGAAGGTTTTCAGGTATTTGTATAGAAAAAGCGTTGACACGCAGTGGAGAAAAAGAACTAGGCGGCTCACCAGTAAATATACGGCTAGCAGTGCGGGCGATATGGCAACAAGGAGCACTAAGCGGAAGGTCAGAGAGGCGGAGAGGACTTATTGGATGACAGCGATGGAAAAGAAGCCGGCTCTGAGTAACTACCGAAAGGGAAAAAATGAAATAAGGAGGGAAAGGTTTTATGATAATTCAAGGGGAAGCGCTTTACTGTTTCAAGCAAGGTCGGGCTGCCTTAGAACGCGTAGTTATAAAGCGAGATTTAGTAACGAAGAAGAACAATGTACATGCTGCGGGGGAACTAAGGAAACGATGGAACATGTACTGATTGACTGTGGCGATATTCACCCAGGTATACGTGTGGGCACGAGTCTACATGAAGCCTTGGGTTTCAGGGACAACAATTGAAAGCTGAACACGTCCGCGATAGAAATAAGTAAGAGACGGTTAGAGTATTGGTGGCAGAAAAGTAGAGATAAAGTACAAAAATAAATAATGGGGAAAAAAATAAGGTCATTCTGCCTTAAGAGGCAGAGAGATAGACCGTGAATTTATAATTTTTTTTTGTATAATAATATAGATTTAATCACTGTAGATAAGGTATCAGGCCAGCATGAAACGAGGAAGTTTTTTTCTTTTTTTTTTTCTTCGAGCATGGTGGCAGACATGTCACCGCCCCGTTATAAAGGGGACGCTCATAGCATCCATCCATCCATCCATCCACGGGAAGCTGGCGCTGAACGGCCGCGCGTATCACGAAGCTCACGAATTCGTGTATGCATCCGAATTTAATTGCATTTGTGCTTCTTGCAGGCTTTCACGGGTACAGAAACGCGAACATAGCGGCGCGCTGTTTTCACCACGCTCTAACCGTGGGGGCAATAAAAAGATGCTAGATGGTCTTTTATTGTGTCAGGGATGACGTCGTGTTCTCATCAATCATCGAGGCTCTAACCACATGAAAAATAGATGCGAAACGGCAAAGAATGCAGATGCCGCATGTTGGCGTGTCTTTCCATCCCCGCTGTAAGTATTCCGCAAGCAGACTGTCAGGCTGTGCTGCCGGTTCGATACTTCCACTCGAGTTTGATAGTATTCGCGTTTTATTTTCTATTTCAGTCTATTGCAACCGCCCCAATGCCTTAGTATGTCATACTGTTGTGTTCCACTCTGCAAATGGAACTGAAAGAACCCACGATTGTCTTTTTTTTTATTTCCATTTATTGATAAAGAAAAGAAATCTCACAGGGTTCTCTTGTGCATTCATCTAAGACGACTGAAAGGCGAAAGCCATCTTTTTCTTTTTCTTCCAGTTAATGTATTGAACATTTCCTGCCTCTCTCCGAGATATTTCTGCGCCTAACGCGGTTTTCGATCGGGGGCAGTGCAAGCTTTCTGCACGTCAGCGGAGGCATGGGCTGCCTCCGTGATCGGCCCATTTTGACCAAGCGAAGATGTAATATGACGACGTCACGTTATGTGACGTCATGACGATGTCACAAAATTTTATTATCTGTGACGTCATATGATGACGTCACCACGTAATTATCTTTGCACCACTCGTGGTGATGCCGCCGACGGTAAATTTTCGCGTTTGATGAGGCATCTAAGGCTTTCGCCTTAATAAACTGTTCGGCTGTCGTTCCATGAAATTCCAGCTGCCGTTGGTGTTAGGTAGAGGCGGCTTGCAGTAATTAGGCGGGGTAATTGGTCTCCTAATACATCTTCAAACTACACTAGAATATGCAG
Organism: Rhipicephalus sanguineus; assembly: GCF_013339695.2. Lineage (NCBI taxonomy): Eukaryota > Metazoa > Arthropoda > Arachnida > Ixodida > Ixodidae > Rhipicephalus > Rhipicephalus sanguineus. The sequence goes on from NC_051176.1 coordinate 53,933,143, forward strand.
CCGTCGTTTACGACGCGAACATTTCATAGAATATAAGAAGCGGCGGCTTACAAAGGATGCAGTAGCGTCACTCTTTGCAGACTACCCTTCACGTTTGCAGCCCAAGGTAACAACTGAACCGAGCATGGCAAGTATCCCTAAACGTGACCGTGTTGCGTCCGAACAGTCAACGAATGCATGTAGTACCAGTAGCAACGCTGCCTCGCGATGGCCGCCATGTGCATGCAGCGCTGACATTAGGTCGCGAAGCTGAAGAATCGGAGCCCATGGACACTACATGCGCTACCGGCGAAACAACCGACAATCATTATGTGCATTGTCACTGGAAGCAGCTTAGTGACATTTCATGCTATTTAGCGCATGAACTCATGGCTTGCGTATAGTGTGCTACACCAGTAGACGGTAGCACGCATCGGGGAAATTTGAGCGCCAAGCTTTCAGTATTAGCTCTTGGCAAATGCTGCTTTCGAAAATCGACTTTCAGGCAGTCAATAACCGACTCTCAGTCAAGCGAACGTAACGGTGACAAAACAATTTTCCGCGCATCACTGGCATGCGCTCTCTGGAATCGGGCTAGCAGACGACGCGCGAGCGTCTCGACCAAATGGCCGCGAAAAACACTTCGAAATGGGCTGGCTGCCCAGAACGACAAGTGCTTCATGATTCCAGTTTACAAGTTTTCATTATACTTTAAACAACGCGAATACAGCCGTAAACTGAACCATATAGCAGCTTCGAAAGCAGCCACGGCATTCGTTTCCGCGAGCGACGACGCGACGGCTGGTCTACTACGGTGGCGGCTACCGGCGGCTAAACGCCGCACTAACGCCGACGGTCGGTTCCCATTGCGCTCCGCTCCTTCGCCCAGGCACAGAAAAATAGAGGAGGCGTTGGCGGGGAACGCGGTCTACAGGCGCGCGAGAGGGGAGCAGCGTAGGAGAGGAGAGAGAGGGGGAAGGGACGCGCATGCGCTGGCGCTCATCGCGGCTCTGCGCAGGAGTGAATTTCGGCATGTCGAGCCCGCATTTCAGAGGAGTCAACCGAAGCAAGCGCTGGACTGAACGAGCGCAGCGCTCTACCACTTTAAAGGGGTCATGAACCGCTTTTCCAAGTAATGATCTAATGACCTCAGTATCGGAGTTTACTGCATCCCGAATCGATTGCCGCAAAAATTTCTCGAATCCGTCAAGAATCAGCGGAGTTACGGGGGTTTGGCGCACGCTCCCAGCGCTTTCTATCTTTCCTCGTGCCGACGAGCGCACTGGAAGCTAGACGGGGAAGGATAGCACGGGGGAAAGAAGTTACGTCAGCGCGCGTCATGAAACGTGATCGCTCTCGCGCTGTGATTCGCTTGCGTGAGTGCGGCTACAGTGTACTGAGGAGTGCGGCGCCGGCAAGTGGCGGCACCCCGCGGCTAGAAGCGCATCTGATCCGAACGTCGCTCTCGATTTACGTCGGCTATCGGTCAATAAGCATGCTATGTCTCTTGCGTCGTAAACTGGCAGATCCGTCAACGTGCAGACGCCCCGCCCACCGACGAGAGTGAGAACCGGCCTCTGTTTGAAAAGAGGGCGCCTGAGGAAACGGCAACTTCGCGCTCCCCTTGTGGCCTTTACGCGGCGCGCACGACTGTAATATTTGGCAGAGCAGTTCATAGCCGTGTCAGCTTTCCGCAGGATGTGTTTTTTCAAGAAGCCCAGGGGGTGCTTCATGAACCCTTTAAGGAGAGGAGACTAGAGGAGGACAGTTGCGCATGCGCCGCGAGAGCAGAAGCGAGAACGCAGGAGAAGCGCAAGCAGGTGCTGGTAGAGAAGTGGAGAGAGTAACGCGCAGCTGTTGGAGAGAGGGAAGGAGGAGAGTTGCGCATGCGTAGTGTGAGTGCGGACTAGCACGCCGCGGGACATACCCCCGAGCAAGAGATGCCTTCGCATCTAAAAATGGTTGTTCCGAAAAGGTTGTTCCTCAGCGCCTATCTCTGCGCGAGAAATCAATGAGCGTCGTCGTCTTTGTATACGTACGCGTGTGTTCACCTTCATCTCTGGCAGCGCTTCCGAGCAACATACCGGGTGAGCGTTAAACTTACAAAAAGAAAGCTTCTTGCAGCAGAGATTTGGCGAAAAAAAAAGATAACATTAGCGGCGTCCAGCTGGAGCAATAGTATCAAGAGTGTCAGCTAAGGCTAAGGGAGAGGTGTTTTGACCTTGCTTCTGGCGACGAGAAAGCGTGCAGTATTCTTTATTAACGCGAAAGCCTTATGTGCCTCATAGAACGCGAAAAGTGACCGTCGGCGTCAACAGGATTGATGCAAAAAATCATCATGTGATGGCGTCACCATGATGTCAGAGGTCGCCAAAATTTGTGACGTAATCGTGAAGTCACTATGACGTCATGTGATTTCGTAATCACATGACATTTTCGCTATCTCAAAGGTGGGCCGATCGCGGAGGCACTGCAGAATTAACTATTTGAGGTGCAAAGATATTTGTGTTGTGAGTGCAATTCATTCTTTTGCGTTCTGGCACATGCTGCACGACTGCAGTGTTTGCAGAATGCAGGGGGAAGGGAAGATTAAGAAGATAGCTTTCACCTTCGAGTGGTCTATAGTCATAAGAAGTAAGAAGTCCGGAGAGGCCCTGCCCAAATGACCGAAGCGCAGCAGCCGATCGCCTCCGCGACTAAATAAATAGTTCTTCTTATGCACTCGGCAATGACGCCAGTCTGGAGCACGCGCCCATTGGTGCAAGCTTGTGCGCATCTGCCTTTGAGGAGGAAATGCTGCTGACTTCTGAAGTTGTATCCGACTATAGGCAAATGCATAAGGGACCTTGGGACTTTTAACATCAGATGTACGTGCAACAATTCAAAATTACTCTTTCTCCATCACTCATTGGGCAGCGCTCATCGAAACAGCCAGCGACGAAAGGACTTTCCCATCAACAACGCCAAATGTTGATCGCGCGAATGTGGCGTTTCACACAGTCCCTCACGTTTTCTCACACCGTATACCTTCAAGTGCTGGCTTATATTTTAGTGGATATCACGCATATTTCTATAAAAATTTGTTCGCAATTTGCTTGTCCGAGGAAAAAAAAATATGCCCGCTACCTTATAGTCTTACGTACTTATCGTTAACAGTGGATCACTCTGTAGATTGTTGTGAAGCGTTTTTGTACGTTAACATAAGGCATGCGAAGTGAGCCACGAAGTCGTACTAATTAACGGCGATTGTATGCTTGTGTGCGTCGCTTCGTGTTGTTCCATGTCGTGGTCCCAATACGCGCCGTGTATACGCGTTCAACTGTCAACGTACGTCTTCGAGTATCAGTCTCAGAACAATATAGAGGAAGCTTCTCTCTTTTCATTGGTAGTTGTGGAGAACTCAAAAGGTGTGCTAATCTCAATTACCACGCCTCTTGAATTACCTCTCAAAGATCCCTGCATGCTCCACACCTGGTATCTTATATGCGAGCGACAGGACGAGTCGATGTCGACGTCTCTTTCTCGTAAGCTCGTTTTGTTCTAAATAGCTCCCACAGGTTGGCCAAAAATTATGGTTCGCTTTATTTCGCGCATAGCTGATCCACTGACGGTGTGACAAAACGCTAGTGTGATTTTATATTTGTTTCTTCGTGTGCGCCTCAACAGCATCCAACTGATGACTTTCCGAGCGCATTTCTGATGCTTGTTGAAAAGTGTCGGCATGTTCTGAAGTGAATAGCAGAGAAATTATTCCTTTTTTTTTTCCTTGCTTTCCTCGACGGCTAACCCGGAGGTCGCGGGATCAAATTCCGGCCGCGGCGGCTGCATTTTCGATGGAGGCGAAAATGTTTGAGGCCCGTGTACTTAGATTTAGGTGCACGTTAAAGAACTCCAGGTGGTCGAAATTTCCGGAGTCCTCCACTACGGCGTCCCTCATATTCATATGGTGGTTTTGGGACGTTAAACCCCAGAAATTATTATATTATATTCTTGTTTGCCACGAAAGGTTTGACAAAATAAAAGAAGACATTGGAGAGGGTATACCCAATAGCTTTCGTAATTTTGTTGGTCGTTTAGACATATATATGTTCCACCTGCAACACATATTATGCTCGCCTTGAAATGCTCATGTTATCATGTTGGTTGGTTGGTTGAAAAAACTTTATTTGGGTCCTGCAAGGCGCGCGTCAGCGCGCAGCGGGGGACTCCCACGTCGGGACCGTCAGACCAAGCCTGCTGGCCGCTCCGCGGGCCTGCTGGACAGCCCAGAGCTGGTCAGCCAGGAGGGAGCTGCGGAGGGCCGCCTCCCGCCTGGCCGAAGCAGTATCGGGGTTAGTGTGCGTTACCTTGCACTCCCAGAGCATATGCGCTAGCGTGGCTACGTCTCCGCATGCGGGGCAAGCGTCACTGGGGAATACCCCATGTTATCACATGTTCGACAACATGTTATCATGTTGTCGAAAAAAAAAGCGTGATAGCCTGGAGAAACAAGTTATTGGTTCTCACGCTATGTTATGTTCAATACGTATGGCATACTTTGTAAAATTATTGATATATGCATACGTGTGATAAAAATTAAGCTTCAAATATTTGATAAAATTAGACACTGACAAGCACCTGGAATCCACCGCTGTTACGCGGCCACGAGGTCACACTAGGATACGACGATTCTCAATATCAACCCGCTAATCAAATGAAATCGATTAATGAGCATTTTAGTGACTGCACTAAAGGGCCATGCTTGTATTATACACATTCAGAGGCAGTCGTATTCCAACAGAATTGCATTCGGTGGAATTCTCGTAGCACGCCCGTCTTCTGAGCCATGTGCCCGCATATTTTCATCTGACGTCGAAATCACAGTAATAATTGGTGGGGTTTTGCATCCCAGAACCACGATATGATTATGAGAGGCGCGGTAGTGCAGCGGTCCGGCAACTTCGGCCACCTGGTGTCTTTAACGGGCGCCTAAATCTAAGTAGACGGGCCCCTTGCATTTCGCCTCCATCCGAAATGCGGCCGCCGTGGCCGGGATTCGAGCCCGTGACCTTCGGGTCAGCAGTCGAGCTTCATATATCTCACGGCGTACCACACATGCAAAACTGTGACGGTTAGTTAGCAAAGGTTCCGCCTAGTGTGATGAGGCTGTTGCGTGAGGTATGACGACGGGGCACCGCCACATGTGAACACTGTAAACGACGCCTTCAGTTTGCGTACATAAATAACGCCCGTAACTTTTCCCCGGCAAAACGGGATATTGGAGAACCGGAAATCGCTCGTAAAAGGCGTAACCACACAGTCCCTGCTTGATTTTACCAGTTGATAGCGAAAGGAGAGCAGTTACCAGCTTTACCTATACTATATGCCTCTGCCCCATCGTCAGACAACGCCAGGCGCAACGGCCGTGTCATGCCGATCCTGTCGGTCTTGCACGCTCAATACGAATCGAGCTGAAAATTCGTAGGTTGATATCTCGGAAACGAGGGCACGCTAGAATAATTCTCTTAAAATGGAACTCCGTAGGAATACAGTTGACTCTAAGTTTCCGAACAAAGCAAACGCGCCCGCTTATGCGGCGGTCACTGGAAAGTTTATTAATTGGTTGCGATTATTTAGGCGAATGACGGTGACAACTAAAATCTCCCCCTTGTGTACCCTTGGCCGCATAACTCCTGTGCAGAGGTAGACTTTACGCGCCTTTCGGTTTTAGTTTTAAGAGGGCAGTGAAGAAGAATTTTGATCACTATATAAATCGATACATAACCGTATCATCTTGTTATAAACATGCGTAAGAAGAATAAAGCTAGGTGCCTTCTCGCAGCAGGACGAAGTAACAGCAGCGGTATAGTGGCGGCCAAGTGAAGACCAACCTTGCGCACTGCTTATAAACACACGACCTAGCCATCCTATTCGCTAGGTCATGTGAAACGGTACATTGCAAGAGAGCTGCTGACAGCGTCCTTGACGCGTGACAGTTGCATGGATGCCTTTTTCGCACGGATGTCTGTCTGCTTGGTTCTGTCGTTAGTCATGTATAAGCACTAGGAACACTATACGGCGTTGGCAATGCTTTCGCAGCAAGTATATAAAGAAATGTGTCCGAAAATCCTGAAAAATAAGGCAAATGACATATTTACTCGCTGCCTTCACAATCACTTTTTCTGTAGCGGCAGACGTCTTAAGATGACAAGACACATCAATAACGGCAGTAATTAAAGAAATTAAATTATTTAAAATTTTCAATTAGCGGATTCAGGCGGTCGGGTAAAATGGGAGTACTACAGCCCTTCCTGCGAAGAGCCCTTTAAGGCTTTTGAAATTTACAGAAAGCGGCCGCTGGTAATTTTAACAGCAGAGCGTAGAAAGATGACTCATTTCCGCCTTCGAAACAGAAACCAAAGTGCGGAAGAGCGCAGCTGCCACATTTTACGAGACGTCCAGAAGGAGCGAGCGTCGTTATGTCGACCATAGATGGACCTCGCTTCGTGTGTATGCGGGCTGCGCTTGGGATTATAGCACGTACGTTAACGAATGTAGAAGAACTAACACCGCTGCATTCGTGTCCTGAACAGTGGCGTCATTCTCGTCGTCTGCTAGTTGCGCTCAATGGCGCTTCGGTTTCGGTTGCGCCGGTGAATCTGGTCGACTTTCATTGCTCCGAAAAAATGACCAGATACCGCACTTTCGAAATTTCAAACCAGCAGGGAAGACTTCAATTCGCCCGTTCGACCCAACCGCCTGTCTCCACTGATTAAAAAGTGAATTAATTTAATTTCTTCAACTACTGTCGTAATTGATGTCTCCAGTCATCTTAATGTGCCTTCAGCTACAGAAAAAGTAATTATGAAGGTACCAAGTACATATTCCACTTCCCTTATTTTTTAGGCTTTTTCGGGTACACTTTTCGAAACGTCCTGCACAGGGCGTTGAAGCTATTTTTAGCCATGGTTTTATTTTTTGTTATTGTTATTGAAATGCGTCTTTAGAGGAGTACCGGCTACTTCGAGTTGCTCAGTAAATGATATAGAGAGAAAGAAAAATGTCACAATATGTGACACCCAGTGGAACACTAGATGAGTAACACAACAAAATCCAACAGTAGATAAATCACAAAGCTTTGTGCACGAGTGCTGTTACAAAAAAGTACGCATATTGATACAAAAAGTCAAATAATTTTTATGGCCTAATGGCCTATAATGCACAGCAAAACACGCAATACAAAAAATACACAGAAGGTAAAACGCGTGAACATGACATAACGCAATTTTTCTTCAAAACAAAACACCTACATTACTCGATTCGCTTTTAGGATAAATTAAAATTTAATATTTTCATAAAATACCTGTCTTTTCTGAACAGCATTTCTGAACGTCCATGTTGGCAATAGACCAAGTAGTTTTTTAGGGTGAATGGCCTTCTATCTAAATGTAACCATTCTTCTCAAAATATACTTCGTGGTGAGTCATGTTTCGTTCACTCAAGGAGGAGATGATGTACATCTTCGTCTGGGCGGACACAAGAACACTGCAGACTAAAAGCACGTTTTATCCTCTATATATGAAGTATCGCGTGGATGCTGTATTCAAAGCAGCAGGTGGTGCAATGATGTTTCAAACTTTCTTTTTCTTTTTTTTCGTTGATATTCGACAAGGCTGATAGTTGTATATCTAGGTCTGTAAAGAATAACTCCGAACTCTTAAATTGTTGATCAAACCAGATGCTTTTACTGAGACGATCGGGTATCTCTCTTCACTGCGTGAAAAAGGAAAGCCATTTGTCTCTAGGTTATTGTGCGCCCGATTCGCTGCCGCGTCTGCTGCAGCGTTCCCGAGAATACTGCAATATCCTGGTATCCAGTGAAATGCAATTATGTCATTCATCGCGCTTGTTTTGGTGTGTTCTTTGAACGTCTCATGCAATAAAATACCATTTAAAGATTATTTTTCCAAAATAACCGTTATTGGGAACTTTCTACTGATGTTATCACGCACAACACACGTAGAATGGCGAACAGTTCTGCCAGGCTGAAATAGGTTACTCGGAATAATCTAAACGTTTGAACTAGCGCCAAATGTTGTATGACGAATGCTGAAGCAGAGGAATTTTTTATGACACGAACTGTCTGTATACACGTGGACGTACTGAGGTTTAACTCTCAAACAGTGCCAGTTGCTGTGCGGCTGTCATGGACATGCCGGCTTGAGATGTTATCCCTTGGAAAGAAAGGCCCATTGTAGGCCTTAATTGTTAAGCCATTTGTAATTAGTCGAGTTGTTGGTGCACAAACATAGTGTTGTCAGTGAAAGCGGTAATATGGCCAAACACCGTACATATGTTTATTAACTCTCGTGTCTTAAAATTAAGCGTGGCTAAGCGTAGCTGGGACACATATAGTGCTAACTGGGAGTGATATCAAAACAGCTCTCGCTGTGAAATGAAACTATAAAGTAAAAGTGGTCTCGTTCGCCATGCGCGGACCAGTTTCGTTATCTTGGTAAAAAGGTAGGCGTCTTCCGGCTTCTGTTCCTGGTGCATAGTCAGAGAATATGTCGTAGGTCGCAGTAATCCCTCCTTTTTTTCTCGGCAACCATCACACACAAACCAGCGGAGCACTGCATGTCTAGACTACGCATCTCCTCCCTTTCTAAAGTGGAGCCTCGAAAGATACCTGGTTTTCTTCGGTACGGCGTCAAACCATCTTGATTGTATATAGAGGGCAGCGAATGAAACGGAAGAAGAACAAAACTATCTTCATCGCACGTCCCCAACACCCACACAGTTTTACAATATCTATTACGAACAGGCGCACTTTGGTCTGCCCCAACGTACTCTTAGAAACAGCGAGGTAATGCTATTACACCAGTGCCATCTTTTTGGGAACCTCTTTATTTCTTCCGTCCATTGTGTTGCATCATACCGACTTCTGCTTTGTCGAAAAAAAAAGAAAGAAAACACAGCCACTGGCCCGTTTCCTTGTGCACGGAAATAGGGCGCCCCGTAATAGACTATCGGCCGACAAAAAAATTGGCCGCGTATCTGCGTGCTTCGCTGCAAATGTCGTGTAAAGACGATAGAAGAGGCGCTGTGTGAGATATGGACGCCATCTGGCAATACGTCGGGAAACATGAGTGCTGTGTTGCGTGCTGGTAGTCCCGGCGCAGCAGCAGGCGAAGACCGGCGGTGACCAACGCAACCGGCGGGGACGCCAGCCAGCCCGAAAACGCGGTTTGGCGCGAAGCGCTGAAGCAGAGAAACGTCCGCACTCAACGAGTACTCTCCACACACTTTTATTTACACGTCGCCTGGGTAAAACAGGTACGCCAGAGCGGCGCCCACAACCGGCAGCCTGAAGGCCGCCCACAACGCTGCTTTTTCATTTTTTAAATATTTTTTTCACCTTCTTGGCCTTCTCAAAACTAAAGTTTTTCAACACCAACCCATGGCATTCGTACAGTGCAATACAGAACCGAAACTGAAACACAACAATGAGCTCGTGCGAAGGGCACGGAGGAAGGCAAATTTCAGCGCAGTCGCATTTTCAGCTTTGTTGAAACAGCGCTCACTAGACGACGACGAAGTAAAAGAAGGCACAGGACAGGCAGCGCCTTTCCTGTGCCTTCTTTTACTTCGTCGTCGTCTAGTGAGCGCTGTTTCAACAAAGCTGAACGCATACCAACTCGCTCAAGCTTCCATTCTTATGCATTTTCAGCGCAGCTTAAGAAACTAGGGTCCTTAAAATTACGTATGTATGCATTTTCTATTAAAGGAACACGCCACCTAATACTTACCTAGTGATGTTGCACCTCAGATATGCATGATATTTACTTTTTGATCGACAACGTTCACAAGTATGAACAGCCGTACCAGTTCAAGACGGCTGGCCCTTGGGCAAGTGGTTCCACTATGGCCGAGTGGCTGAATCGAGGGCCGTGCCGACAAACAGAAAGACAGAAAGACGGACCAAAATTTCTGCGTTTAAGTTCCCCAAGAAAGACTATCGTCTTTAAAAAAGAAAAAGTAAGTCAGGAAAGGCACAGGGCGGTTATGCACGACTTTCCGAGCGTCCTCGAGGCGCGGTGCATTGCATAGCGTTCACCACCACCCAGAAAAAAATTGAGGCGACCAATAAATGCCGGGGCCAGAAGGGGGGGGGGGGGGGTAGTGATTTGGGGAGAGCATGCAGCAAAGAAGGGAGCCCCAGGTGCCAAAGCGCTTCGACTAAGGTAATTGCTTCAGTTAAACGAAAAAATCGGCTTGTTAAGTGGCATTCCTTCAGTAAATCCTCTGGACCGGTAACCAAAGACACACAAACACACAAAAAAGGAATTTACGTATTATTGCATGCAATTCGAGCCACTTGTGATTTCACCTGATTGTAGAATATGGGGAAGATGGCCCACAACTCAATACCTGCAGCGTGGGCCAATGTCAGTTTCTCTGGAATTCCCACGGGCCGCATTTTAGTAAAAAAACCATTTGATGTTTTGCCAGCGGAGATGACTGTATATGCTATCATCGCAATCGTTGTTGACTTTGAGGTCGTCTTGTAACGAAAGCCGTAAAAGGCTTCAGAGCCGTAAAACAAGGTGTGCCCGCAGACGCAATGCCTCCGACGAGGGAAGCAAGTCTCGTAGCATCGTGAACTCTGTTCGCGTATTTGTTCACATCAAAGATCTCATAAAATCTATGGAAACGCTTCTACGTGCCTCTGAGCTCCAGCGAAGTTTCACTATGGGGGTTTTGTCTTAGGTGTCATTAAGAAAAAATCTTAAAAACATGGTCACTATATGTTTGTCATCTTCGAGTAAACTCAGGCGCTGCTGGAAATGCGTCAAAAGATTCACGGGTGTTCGAAAGGTCAAAAAGGTCCAACGTTGTGCGTTTTCTTCTTTTTTTCTCTTCACAAATGCGATCATTGATGTTTCAATGCAAAAGTGTTACCTGAAACTAGAGCTCCGCGAAGAATAAAAGGAAAGGCCATGACCACTAGAGAGAGTAAAACCTTGCGCCTTTTGTCGTTATAAGAGATGAAAAGTGACTTTCCCCGCTTAAATACCAGGTGCGTAGACAGGGGGGGGGGATTTCAAACCCCCCCTAAAATATTCACTTTTGCTTGCGTATATGTACACGAACACATACACACTCACGCACGAATATACATAAAGTATGTTAAACGCCACCCCCAACCCCCCCACCCCCACCCCGAAAAAAATTTCTGGCTACGTCCCTGTTAAATACCGATGTTGCGAGTCCGCATTGCTTTGGCCTGCACTGATTTGTCACTTAGTTTTGTTTAAATATTTTCATAAATAGCGGCGTTAAAGTTTTTCAGATTTTCCAAACGGCATCGAGCCTGTGTTGATATAACTCAACAATTTATCGCGACTCAATATGTGAGCAAGTACTTGCGAACATTAATAATGGGCAAGCTCCTTAACCCTGTAAAACCCAGTGTATCATATATGATACATTAAAAATAATGCCTCAAAAGAGGTAATAAGCCCGTCAAAGCTTCATGGAAAAGCCATTATTGCATATTTAACATGTTATAATCAAGTTACACTGAGTTATTCATTTAATGAAATTAATTAATTAATTTTAATTAAGCGTAATTAAGTTATGATCGAAATAAAATTTCACCCTTTTTTTTCTTAAAATGAACTCTACAAGAAGAGTAATTATGCTGAGTGTTTTTTCAGAATTTTTCTGAAGGCGGAACGCCTCTTGGGCATTACAGGGTTAATAAAACAAACGTGCATTCGCAAGCGCTGCCGGCGGTCGCCGTCCAATCAGAACATGCAACAGGGAAAAGCGGGTTCAATTACACGGACACTACTATGGTGTCGTCGCTGGTATACAGCTTGACGCGTGCGTTCGATTTACAACAAAAAAACGAAAGATCCCACAGTTTCGTTCTTTTTCGCGTTCGCTGTAACTTAATTGAGACCACAAAGATGGCCGATTCGTCACGTGTGTAGGTCGTGTTTTGCGAAGGAAAAAAAGTTTTTTTTTTCTTGTTATATGACCATTGACGAATTACAGCTCAGTGCACCATCGAATACGCAAGAAAAAGGAGTCATTTTACTCTTTCTGGTGACTCCTAATTTGTCCCATAATAGCCTCTCTAAAAAAATACACGTGAAATCTCTTTCGAGGTCATTATGCTCTCATCGCATAGCCGATGGCAAGAGATTTCACGCGTATCTTTATATACAGTCATATGTGTGGCAAATATGGACTCACCAGAAAGAGTAACAAGTACTCTTTGTTTTATCTTATGGTGAAGAAATTACCCGGGCAGCTAGTGTGCCATTAAAAATCCCATTGCAAGCTGTGTAGGCTACGCAGCCCTGGCCTAGGGCGACGATACCATTTAGTATATTTCAAGAGCGCGCATAGCGTATCGTTTGCCGCACCGTTTGCCGTAACGCCGCGAACTTTCCGGGCACAAAATTGTCGTTTAAACATTATAATAAAAAAAAATCAAAGAAAGTTTTCGTAGATAGATGTCGCTCACACAACTTATGTGTAGCTAAAAGGCAGCGAAAACAAATCAGCGAGTTTTTACACCCTTTTTGAAATACCCTACTATCTCACGGCCTCGATTGCATGCAGTAGCAATTGGTGAAAACTTGTTCAAGCGCGGTTCTGACAGCCTGTTCTTTAGTGGCGGCTTCAGCGCCAGAGCCATTGGGGCACAACATTGTCAGGCTTTGCCGCCACAGCCATTAAACTTCATTGCTAACCTCCCCCTAAACGTGTCGCTGTAAGAAAGAAAAAAAAAGCTTCTTGCTTTCTTTGCGAATATAGGTTGTATATGTGCCGCTGGAGACGCCATATCCCAAAGAGTGGTTTTATCGCCGATTGTTCTATAGAGTTAGCAGAAGCAGGGGTAGGTAGATTCCAGCATCCATCTATGAGCTCCAATACTTCCTATTGCTGTAATTAAGTTCGGCATAAAAAAGTAAGTCTTTGAATTTTCCGCTCCCGTTATGTACGACGTCGCGAACGAAAGCATTTGGTACAGGGGTGATAAAGAGAAAACGGGATTATCGCCAAGAACGAGAATATTTCCTATTAACTGGTACGGCAAACTTGGACGCACTGCGTTCGAGGAGGCAAAAGAAAAAAAAAGGCGCGCGCAGGTTCAAAAACTGAATCTCCATGGGAACGCAAAGAGGTGCCGGCAACAAATTTCCATGATATTGGAAGATATTGGAATGACAAAGTGATAACAGCGGTAAAGCAGTCATGGGCGCCCGTTGAAATATTGAGACATAAACGTGATCTCATTCTTTCTACTGAACCAGTAACTCAAAGATGACAGCGTTACGACTTGTAACAACAGCTACGAGGACGTACTCACCTGTTCACTGCCGTAGTCGAACCGAAGCAACGTGTGGGACCGAGCTAGTTGTTATTCCTTGACAATGAACACAGCGCGACAATTGTTTCTTACCTTTCTAACAGTCTTTTTTTTTTCAGTCATTTTCCTCATTTCTCCGCAGTCGCGCTGTGATCATCATCATCGATGATCAGCATGAAAAAAGACACTGGACAAATATAGCTTTGCGGCTCGTAATGGTTTGAATTTCGTGCATGTCCCAGCAGCCCTCAGTGAATAGAACAACGAGGATATATAGTTGGTCACAACCTAAGATGAAATACACGCTCCGCCCCCAGAACTGCGACGCGCCAGCCACCATTCATGTGCGCAAGTATTTTTTTCGCTGAAAATAGTACGCATAATTAAAATTCAGTCGTCCCTACTTAAAATATTATCTTTCCCCGACTAGTGCTGTCGGAATTTTAGCTGAAATTTGCCAGAAAGATTTTTTTTTACCGAAAGCGAGCCGCACGCACATGTGTCTTTATGGAAAAATCACCTACCTGCAACACGTCAAAGGTGCTTGACGTCACGAAAATGAGCAAATACAATTGGTTGGAACATCTATGCAAATATCCTCTGGGTGAGACATTTAACCTTAGGTTGTTCACATTCGACTTTCATGTTTCGGGCGTCGATCTTGTTAAGCTGGCCGTCCTATATACAGTAAAACCTCGGTGATACGATCACGGCTCGTACGATTTTCTGGGTGATACGAATTTTTCTGTGGTCCCGGCCAAGGCCCATTAGCCTACAATGTATTTGAGTACGGTTGTTGCGAACCGATTTGCACCCCGCAACGTTTGATACGAACGTACGCAGCGCACAGGTACGAACAGGTGCGGCCCGCGCTGTCGCGGAAGACGCGGCAGTCACGCGCGGGCGCGGGCATGCGCGACCATCAACGTTGCGTCGTTGCCTCCGAGATAGTGCGCGCGAATATTGGAGGCCTTTAGGCGCCTTCGCGTTTAGGTTACAGATGACGTTGTCGTCGCGCTTTCTTTTTTTTTCGATGCGTTGACGCGTGCTCCTGTGCTGGAGGCAGCAGCGTCTTTGTACTGTGTTAACACGTGCCTGCCACGTCGATGCAAGCCATGTCCCCGCAATCAGACGTTCTATGAAACAAGACTGAAACTTGGGCTGCGCGTCCGCCATGAAGTCCCATTAAAGGTGGACGATGACCCCAAGAGACGAAGCGGACGGTCTTGAAGGAGCTTGGCCTCCATCTATCGTGTGCAAAGCGCTTCTTAAGTCACTTTCGCCGCAGTACTGTGGTGTCATGCAGAAAAGCGTAGTAAGATCAGGAAGGGGCTACTAGCGGTCTCGGGGCACAATACATCTGGTTCATTAATTACACACGCGCGCGTGCACCTTATATACGAGTACAAGTATGATCGTTGTCGTTTAAAAACTTTACTGGCAACCATTCAGAGCTGTTCATGACGTCGCTGCGGCCCTGAAAAACACTGAATCAAAAGGTATGCCAACTTTCTTTTGTCGCATACTAATTTTATATGTTTTCTGGTGATACGAATTTCGGATGATACGAATATTTTTGGTAGCCCAGCGAGATTCGTATCACCGAGGTTTCACTGTATGTGTTCCTTTATTGGTCATACGTGTTCATTGCAGCCTTTTCTCTTTGCGAGATAAGTATTCATAATTGCAGACACTAATGCCAATATGCCACCCTGCATCCAGATAAACTGTTGCCATGGCGGCTACGTATGCCAGCATGCTCAAGTTCTGCCTACTAACAGCCATTCTTATTGCTGGATCGAGGTCGGGTAAGTGCTCTCCACGTTCCGTTTCCGCCGCCGTGATCATTATTATTTGTCTCGCACCTTCACTCGTCTGCAGAAGAATCCCACAAAGAAGACGCAAGTGCCCACAAGTACAACATTCGCCTGGCCAACGGGACCAGCTTCGAAATTACCACGCATGGCTTTCAAGAGTTCTCAAAGGTACCGTAGCTGCTCTCGAAGCTTGGCGCTCTGCAGGTGACGCCAAGCGTATACGTGTCTCGCAGGTTTAGTTCATGTAGCTCAGAAAACGATGCACCCAACAGACAGTCATTTAGCTTTAGATAGAACTCCAGAAAAAAAAAGCATAATTTCTGTAGATTGCGCAATCTCGTAATAGTCGACTGCCACACCGATGCGTCTGCGCATGCGTAGTTGAAGTCTGTATTGAGTCGTGTCGGCAGTAAATTTTCCATTTTGTAGTCAGCGCCTGTGATGTCTGTACCTCTTCCTTCGTCTTCGTTTTCAGCGCGCAGTTATTATTGGCAGTAAACCAACGGACGCATGCATTTCGCCTACGGTTCATAACAGAGGCTTGTTGAATCATAACAAAATCATCTTCTGTGTCGTCACAGTTTTCTTTTCTTCCTGCAGAGGCTGTTTCCACTCATATTTCGTTTTACGCGAAATGATCATTCCAGAGAAGTAGGCCGCAGTTCGTAATTTCTTTGGTGGGGTCCTGATAGAAGAGTCGCTTAAAGTATTCACAAAAGGACCAGATCAGTTAAAAGTAATGTCAGCTGAAGATGTTAGCTACTGCTATACGTGATATATGAAGTTTTGAAAGGGACTCCATTCTCTTTGTCTCTCGTTCGTCATACCGTTGACCATTTTGCGGCTTTGACCAAGTGCGGCCATTTCTTTACATGGAACTGGGCCATTTGCAATATAAGTTTCGGTCCATACATGCAAAAAACAACGTTAAACCTGGTATTATAACGGCTAAACTCTTGGCGTCTGTCCAGCGATGCGCTTGTTCGAAGTCTTATCCGTATCTCTGCCGCCGCTGCTAGGACGCGACTCATTGGCATCTTCAAAGAGTCATCCTCAGTGCCTCACGTAGCCGACGACACACCTGCAGCACTAAAACTCTTCAGTGATAACGTCCGAAGGGACTGCACAACGTGCCACGCGAAACCTAGCTGTTCACACTTTTTTCCTCAATCCAGGGAAGGGGAGCGGCCCTTAGTTGACTATGTGACGCGCTTGCTCAGTTCAGTTTATTGCTTTAAAGCAGGGTTTCCGTTGGACAGATTTGAAAAACAGCCAAAACTCAAGCTGAAAGTACCCAAAGTGGCCACCCCATTTAATTTTAACGCCACATTTATAGCCAAATAGAACAAAAGCGATATGATGAATAGAGTTTTTATTATCGAACAATAAACAATATAATTTTGCATAAGTGGGAACGTAGAATAAAGAGCACAATATATTTTTCCTCTTGCTTGGCCACAGGCAAGTTGCAAATAAATTGATAAATTATTTTAAGTTCAGGTCGCCTGCAGTCTGTTTGTCTACAATAGGGAGAGTTCTTGCCAAAGTAATCTTGGGCCAACGACTCAGTAGGAACATTAAAAAAGCTGAAGCTGTTTTTCCTTGAAGCCGTAGAACGAAGTACAAGGCCGGCTTCAAGTAGTGAAATCTGGTTGAAGATGAACAGCCATTTTGTTGCGGATATCTCTTTTTTGTCAAGTTCACACGCGAACAAGCGCTATGAATCAGCATTAAAAACTGGTGCGCAGCGTCAGCAGTGTGCTATAGCCACGCGCTTGCATGCGCGCAACTTCGTCACTGCAGCTTTAGTCCTGCCGCGTGTTGGGTACCTCGATGAGCAGCAGCCCGCTCGTGAGGGCAGGACATGCGCGCGCATCGGTTAACACGACAGAAAAGCTTGGAGACGATGGCTACGCTTTAGGGTTACTTTCTAGTTTATCTTCAAATAATAAAAAAATGGCTCCAGTTTAGCAGTTAGAAGTAGCCAGAAAGTAGCCATAGAGCCAACATGAAATTTTCATCGCCAGACAGGGTTGTGAAGCAGCCAATTTGGCACAAATTAGCCACCAGCGGCCACCCGGCCTTAAAGGCCCACATTGTAAATGGAAAGAATGTGGACCTTTTAGGTTGGGGTTGCCGTTACTCTGTGAAATGCTTGCGTCACTGCAATACGAAGATCGTGAACATTCACTAACACGTTCTGTTTGCTTTTTTTTTTCTCTCCACTATACGCAGTGCCTACAGCGTGGAGCAACAAAGGTGAATAGCTGCTTCTATTGACGTGCTTCCAATTGAAGTTTCCCAGGCGCAATGGTAACAATGTATATGTCAACCTCTTTCTGCAGGGCAACAACTCCGTAGAAATTGTCAAGTTCAACAAGGTAAGCTTCGTTGATTTGCTTCTGCTGACAACAGGCTTGAAACTACATGCAATTTTACGTTTTAATGCCTTGCTCGCCCTCTTTAAAAGTGCGGTTCTGGAAGCTAGAGTGGGCAGCAAAAGTCTGAAGTGAAGCCTGCTTTAAATTTCGAAGCCTCTCGAAGGTACATGGTTGGCCCCCAACCCTTCGCTCCTGTATGCAGACACCATGTGGTCTGTACCTACATAATTTTTACAACAGAGCTCTTAAGCTCGAGGTTTGCCGCGTGTCGTAGATGGAAAATTATCATCATCATGAACAGGCACGTGCTCAATCACTGCCCAAGCACTCTGTACTGATGGTGAACAAGAGAAGCTGAAACGTGCGGCGCCTAATCGGTATTTGCGCGCCCCGCCACGGTGGTATAGTGGTTATGGCACTCGACTGCTGACCCGAAGGTCGCGGGATCGAATCCCGGCCACGGTGGCTGCATGTTCGATGGAGGCGAAAATGTTTGAGGCCCGTGTACTTAGATTTAGGTGTACATTAAAGAACCCCAGGTGGCCTACATTTCCGAAGCCCTCCCCGACGGCGTCTCTCATGATCATATTGCGGTTTTGGGACGTTAAACCCGAGATATTATTATAATCGGTGTTTGCCTACCGCGGGTTCCCTTGTTAATTTTAAGCGGACCATTGTGGTGAGTAGTGGGATATGCCGAACTTCTGTGGCACATACGAGCTATAGGAGTTTGACAGCAGAGCTGTTATGGTCGATGTTTACCGTGCGTCGTACATCGAAAATTACCATCATCAGGAACCGGCACGCGCTCGCTCTCTCCGTCCTCTTCTTCACCGCCTTCCTCTTCTTCTTCGTTCCCGGAGCACGTGCATGAATTTGTCCGGCGTGGGATGTAGTAACTCTGATGGGTGAGAGAACGAGTACAGGGAGAGAGGGAGAGAGAAAGATAGAAAGAGAGAAATTCTTGGCGAGGCCAGATTCGACCCCGCATCCCTACCATCCGATGACGAGCGTCGTAACCACACAGCCATCCAGGCACGCTAGCAGAGCACAGCATAACCTTGTGTAGTATAGTATAGTAAGGAGGTGGCAAAGGGATGCGAGGGTGTGGAGGAGGGAAAGGAGGAGGGGAGAACGAGCATATACATAGAGAGAAACAGAAAGAGAAATAGGTGTAAAGAAAGGGAAGAAAAAGTGAACAAGAAGGCGAGAGAACGACTGCAGAGAGAGAGAGAGAAAGGGAAGACAGGCAGAAAAACATAGAAAGACAAAGAAACAAATAGACGTAGAGAGAAAGAAAAAGACACAGACTAAAAAAAGATAAAAAAGAGAGCATGCATAGCCATTCAAAGTATGGAATAGCAAGGGGTGGGAAAGACACAGGTGAGAGGGCAAAAGCCTAGCCAAGCCAGGACCATCCAGGTGCCCACCAGCTCTGGTGTGACCTAGCCCTGCGAGACTCAGTGCAAGCTTCGCTATTTTTTTTTTTTTTTAGTGTTTTCGACGTTAACGGCTGTCATTGTAAACGTGCCCGTTATGCCAAGCGATAAGAGGGTACGACGTTGGGCTGGGTGGTGTTGCATTGTTTGAAGTGAACGACAGCGCGTAAAACAAGGACGAAGAGAAGACGAACGACACCAGCGCTGATATAGGGGATGTTATTTTGTATAGTAATTATGACGTAAATGTGAAGAAAGTGGATGAAAAGATAACTTGCTGCCGGCAGGGACCGAGTGACGCGAGCAGGCAGAAAAAGGATGTTCCACACTCGCCGTCATGGCTACTAGCGGCGCTTACTAACACTCCGAGGTTTAAATGCACATATATACGCCATAATGTGGACGGGAGGACGACCGCCGCCGTAGCTCAGCGGTAGAGCATCAGACGCGTTATTTGAAGGTCGCAGGTTCGGTTCGTGCCGGTGGCAAGTTATCTCTTCGTTCACTCTACTTTCTTCACATTTACATCATAATTATTACAAAATAACATCCCCTATATACTTTCGTTGGGTTTCTTGTCTGTTGGTTCTAATTAATGTTGTGTCTAGCAAAGAAAAACGAGCCCTTAAAATTCCCCTTCTTTCGTTTATTCACCAGCGCTGATGTCGTTCGTGCTGTCATCGCCCTTGTTTTACGCGCTGTCGTTCACTTCAAACTATGCCAAGCGAGCTGAAAAAAAAAAAACGCGCTGCAATGATCTAAACAACATGCGCAATGAAATGGATTATTCAGGAGATTATACTTCAATACTAGCGCACGCGTACTGATTACGCCCACATTAATATGCCTTTTTACCTTGGAATCAGTTTGTAAGCTCTTCTAT